>NC_048574.1:23862675-24162675 GCF_013265735.2 Oncorhynchus mykiss
TGTGAGCAAATGAGGTGAGATAAGGGAGGTAAAGGCAAAAAAAGGCCGTGGTGGCAAAGTAAATACAATATAGCAAGTAAAACACTGGAATGGTAGATTTGCAATGGGAGAATGTGCAAAGTAGAAATAAAAATAATGGGGTGCAAAGGAGCAAAATAAATGAATTAATTAAATACAGTAGGGAAAGAGGTAGTTGTTTGGGCTAAATTATTGGTGGGCTATGTACAGGTGCAGTAATCTGTGAGCTGCTCTGACAGTTGGTGCTTAAAGCTAGTGAAGGAGATGTTTCCAGTTTCAGAGATTTTTGTAGTTCATTCCAGTCATTGGCAGCAGAGAACTGGAAGGAGAGGCGGCCAAAGAAATAATTGGTTTTGGGGGTGACTAGAGAGATATACCTGCTGGAGCGTGTGCTACAGGTGGGAGATGCAATGGTGACCAGTGAGCTGAGATAAGGGGGGACTTTACCTAGCAGGGTCTTGTAGATGACCTGGAGCCAGTGGGTTTGGCGACGAGTATGAAGCGAGGGCCAGCCAACGAGAGCGTACAGGTCGCAATGGTGGGTAGTATATGGGGCTTTGGTGACAAAACGGATTGCACTGTGATAGACTGCATCCAATTTGTTGAGTAGGGTATTGGAGGCTATTTTGTAAATGACATCGCCAAAGTCGAGGATCGGTAGGATGGTCAGTTTTACAAGGGTATGTTTGGCAGCATGAGTGAAGGATGCTTTGTTGCGAAATAGGAAGCCAATTCTAGATTTAACTTTGGATTGGAGATGTTTGATATGGGTCTGGAAGGAGAGTTTACAGTCTAACCAGACACCTAAGTATTTGTAGTTGTCCACGTATTCTAAGTCAGAGCCGTCCAGAGTAGTAATGTTGGACAGGCGGGTAGGTACAGGTAGCGATCGGTTGAAGAGCATGCATTTAGTTTTACTTGTATTTAAGAGCAATTGGAGGCCATGGAAGGAGAGTTGTATGGCATTGAAGCTTGCCTGGAGGGTTGTTAACACAGTGTCCAAAGAAGTGCCAGAAGTATACAGAATGGTGTCGTCTGCGTAGAGGTGGATCAGAGACTCACCAGCAGCAAGAGCGACCTCATTGATGTATACAGAGAAGAGAGTCGGTCCAAGAATTGAACCCTGTGGTACCCCCATAGAGACTGCCAGAGGTCCGGACAGCAGACCCTCAGAGTTCAGTGTGTCAAATCGATCAGAGAAGTAGTTGGTGAACCAGGCGAGGCAATCATTTGAGAAACCAAGGCTGCCGAGTCTGCCGATGAGGATGTGGTGATTGACAGAGTCGAAAGCCTTGGCCAGATCAATGAATACGGCTGCACAGTAATGTTTCTTATCGATGGCGGTTAAGATAGCCACGCTCAAGGTCCTAAATGATGAGGTGCACCCATGACCAGCTCTGAAACCAGATTGCATAGCAGAGAAGGGATGGTGAGATTTGAAATGGTCTGTAATCTGTTTGTTGACTTGGCTTTCGAAGACCTTAGAAAGGCATGGTAGGATAGATATAGGTCTGTAGCAGTTTGGGTCAAGAGTGTCACCCCCTTTGAAGAGGGGGATGACCGCAGCTGCTTTCCAATCTTTGGGAATCTCAGACGACACGAAAGAGAGGTTGAACAGGCTAGTAATAGGGGTGGCAACAATTTTGGCAGATCATTTTAGAAAGAAATGTTCCAGATTGTCTAACCCGGCTGATTTGTAGGGGTCCAGATTTTGCAGCTCATTCAGAACATCAGCTGAGCAGATTTGGGAGAAGGAGAAATGGGGAAGGCTTGGGCGAGTTGTTGTGGGGGGTGCAGTGCTGTTGACCGGGGTAGGAGTAGCCAGGTGGAAAGCATGGCCAGCCGTAGAAAAATGCTTATTGAAAATCTCAATTATGGTGGATTTATCAGTGGTGACAGTGTTTCCTATCTTCAGTGCAGTGGGCAGCTGGGAGGAGGTGTTCTTATTCTCCATGGACTTTACAGTGTCCCAGAACTTTTTTGAGTTAGTGTTGCAGGAAGCAAATTTCTGCTTGAAAAAGCTAGCCTTGGCTTTTCTAACTGCCTGTGTATAATGGTTTCTAGCTTCCCTGAACAGCTGCATATCACGGGGGCTGTTCGGTGCTAATGCAGAACGCAATAGGATGTTTTTGTGTTGGTTAAGGGCAGTCAGGTCTGGAGAGAACCAAGGGCTATATCTGTTCCTGGTTCTAAATTTCTTGAATGGGGCATGTTTATTTAAGATGGTTAGGAAGGCATTTTTTTCCTCTACTGACGGGATGAGATCAATATCCTTCCAGGATACCCCGGCCAGGTCGATTAGAAAGGCCTGCTCGCTGAAGTGTTTCAGGGAGCGTTTTACAGTGATGAGTGGAGGTCGTTTGACCGCTGACCCATTACGGATGCAGGCAATGAGGCAGTGATCGCTGAGATCTTGGTTGAAAACAGCAGAGGTGTATTTAGAGGGCAAGTTGGTTAGGATGATATCTATGAGGGTGCCCGTGTTTAAGGCTTTGGGGAGGTACCTGGTAGGTTCATTGATAATTTGTGTGAGGTTGAGGGCATCAAGTTTAGATTGTAGGATGGCTGGGGTGTTAAGCATGTTCCAGTTTAGGTCGCCTAGCAGCACAAGCTCTGAAGATAGATGGGGGGCAATCAGTTCACATATGGTGTCCAGAGCACAGCTGGGGGCAGAGGGTGGTCTATAGCAGGCGGCAACGGTGAGAGACTTGTTTTTAGAGAGGTGGATTTTTAAAAGTAGAAGTTCAAATTGTTTGGGTACAGACCTGGATAGTAGGACAGAACTCTGCAGGCTATCTTTGCAGTAGATTGCAACACCGCCCCCTTTGGCAGTTCTATCTTGTCTGAAAATGTTGTAGTTTGGAATTAAAATGTCTGAATTGTTGGTGGTCTTTCTAAGCCAGGATTCAGACACAGCTAGAACATCCGGGTTGGCAGAGTGTGCTAAAGCAGTGAATAGAACAAACTTAGGGAGGAGGCTTCTAATGTTAACATGCATGAAATCAAGGCTATTACGGTTACAGAAGTCGTCAAAAGAGAGCGCCTGGGGAATAGGAGTGGAGCTAGGCACTGCAGGGCCTGGATTCACCTCTACATCGCCAGAGGAACAGAGTAGGAGTAGAATAAGGGTGCGGCTAAAAGCAATAAGAATTGGTCGTTTAGAACGTCTGGAACAGAGAGTAAAAGGAGATTTCTGGGGGCGATAAATAGCATCAAGGTATAATGTACAGACAAAGGTAAGGTCGGATGTGAATACAGTGGAGGTAAACCTAGGTATTGAGTGATGAGAGAGATATTGTCTCTAGAAACATCATTGAAACAAGGAGATGCCATTGCATGTGTGGGTGGTGGAACTAATAGATTGGATAAGGTATAATGAGCAGGACTAGAGGCTCTACAGTGAAATAAGCCAATAAACACTAACCAGAACAGCAATGGACAAGGCATATTGACATGAAGGAGAGGCATGCTCAGTCGAGTGATCAAAAGGGTCCAGTGAGTGGAGAGGTTGGTTGGGGGTCACGGCGATTTAGACAGCTAAATCGGTTGCAAGCTAGCATAGGAGCAAGCTAGGTCTGTTATTAGCCAACTCTTGCGTTCCATCATTAGATTAGTGGGTTTCCGTGTGGTAGAGGGGATTAATCCAAATCACACAACAACAAAAATAAAAACAATGGATATAGTTATAGAGGCCCAAGAAGAAAAATAAATAAATAAATAAAAATAAGTGACCAGTGAGCTAAGGCGGGTCTTTACCTAGCAGAGACTTGTAGATGACCTGGAGCCAGTGGGTTAGGCGACGAGTATGAAGCAAGGGCCAGCCAACAAGAGCGTACAGGTCGCAGTAGTGGGTAGTAAATGGGTCTTTGGTGAAAAAACAGATGGCACTGTGATAGACTGCATCCAATTTGCTGAGAAGAGTGTTGGAGGCTATTTTGTAAATGACAGCACCAAAGTCGGATCGGTAGGATGGTCAGTTTTACGACGGTATGTTTGGCAGCATGATTTGTTTTGCGAAATTGGAAGCCGATTCTAAATGTAATTTTGGATTGGCGATGCTTAACCTGTCGAGCGGACCCCCCCCCCCCCCCCCCCCCGCAACAGCCAGTGAAAGTGCAGGGCGCCAAATTCAAAACAACAAAAATCTCCTAATTAAAATTCCTCAAGCATACAAGTATTTTACACGATTTTAAAGATACAATTCTCGTTAATCCAGCCACAGTGTCTGATTTCATAAAGGATTTACAGCGAAAGCACCACAAACGATTGTTAGGTCACCACCAAGCCACAGAAAAACAGCAATTTTTTCCAGCCAAAGTCACAAAAAGCAGAAATAGAGAAAATTAATCACTAACCTTTGATCTTCATCAGATGACATTCATAGGACTTCATGTTACACAATACATGTATGTTTTGTTTGATAAAGTTCATATTTTTATTTTAAAAAATCAGTTTACATTGGCGCATTACGTTCAGTAGTTCTCAAACACCAGCAGTCCCCTGCGTGACAATTTTTAGTTCTACTTTCCTGACCTTTTTGTCAGTACTGGGAAAGGTTTTAACCACAAGCCCGACTGGCCAGTCATTTTCAGCTGCTTGTCTTCCGTGCAACATCTGAAAAATCGCTCACTTTGTAGCGTGTACCGGTGCTCGACCAGTTGGCGAAAGCCAAATTCACCCACGACTGAGAACTGTTGATTGTCAAGGACAATGAATTCCATTATCTTGGCTTTGATGGATTTTGTCTTTTCTTACTCCTTCAAATGACAGCTTGACTTGTTGACTGCTCGAGCCACACAGCAGACATTGTGGGCTAGGTTACGAATGCTGTGTTGCACGTGTAGCGCAAAATGTTTTGTGGCGTCATTACGGCACGTACCTACATTTATATAGGTTTGCACGTCACCTTTGACATCTGTTTTGCAAATCGACCGCTACCGATGTTGGCAATTTTAGCTAGCATCGGACGATTTCCCCCCCCCCCCCCCCCCCCCCCGCAACAGCCAGTGAAAGTGCAGGGCGCCAAATTCAAAACAACAAAAATCTCCTAATTAAAATTCCTCAAGCATACAAGTATTTTACACGATTTTAAAGATACAATTCTCGTTAATCCAGCCACAGTGTCTGATTTCATAAAGGATTTACAGCGAAAGCACCACAAACGATTGTTAGGTCACCACCAAGCCACAGAAAAACAGCAATTTTTTCCAGCCAAAGTCACAAAAAGCAGAAATAGAGAAAATTAATCACTAACCTTTGATCTTCATCAGATGACATTCATAGGACTTCATGTTACACAATACATGTATGTTTTGTTTGATAAAGTTCATATTTTTATTTTAAAAAATCAGTTTACATTGGCGCATTACGTTCAGTAGTTCTCAAACACCAGCAGTCCCCTGCGTGACAATTTTTAGTTCTACTTTCCTGACCTTTTTGTCAGTACTGGGAAAGGTTTTAACCACAAGCCCGACTGGCCAGTCATTTTCAGCTGCTTGTCTTCCGTGCAACATCTGAAAAATCGCTCACTTTGTAGCGTGTACCGGTGCTCGACCAGTTGGCGAAAGCCAAATTCACCCACGACCGAGAACTGTTGATTGTCAAGGACAATGAATTCCATTATCTTGGCTTTGATGGATTTTGTCTTTTCTTACTCCTTCAAATGACAGCTTGACTTGTTGACTGCTCGAGCCACACAGCAGACATTGTGGGCTAGGTTACGAATGCTGTGTTGCACGTGTAGCGCAAAATGTTTTGTGGCGTCATTACGGCACGTACCTACATTTATATAGGTTTGCACGTCACCTTTGACATCTGTTTTGCAAATCGACCGCTACCGATGTTGGCAATTTTAGCTAGCATCGGACGATTCCGATATGTTCCCTGATATATCGTGCATCGTATGTATGTATGTATGTATGTATGTATGTATGTACAGTTGAAGTTTACATACACTCAATTAGTATTTCGTAGCATTGCCTTTAAATTGTTTAACTTTGGTCAAACATTTTGGGTAGCCTTCCACAAGCTTCACACAATAAGTTGGGTGAATTTTGGCCCATTCCTCCTGACAGAGCTGGTGTAACTGAGTCAGGTTTGTAGGCCTCCTTGCTCACACACGCTTCTTCAGTTTTGCCCACACATTTTCTACGGGATTGAGGTCGGGGCTTGGTGATGGCCACTCCAATACCTTGACTTTGTTGTCCTTAAGCCATTATTCCACAACTTTGGAAGTATGCTTGGGGTCATTGTCCATTTGGAAGACCCATTTGCGACCAAGCTTTAACTTCCTGACTGATGTCTTGAGATGTTGCTTCAATATATCCACAATTTTCCTCCCTCCTGATGCCATCCATTTTGTGATGTGCACCAGACCCTCCTGCAGCAAAGCATGCCCACAACATGATGCTGCCACCCCTGTGCTTCACGGTTGGGATGGTGTTCTTCGGCTTGGAAGCCTCCCCCTTTTTCCTCCTAATGTAATGATGGTCATTATGGCTAAACAGTTGTATTTTTGTTTCATCAGACCAGAGGACATTACTCCAAAAAGTACGATCTTTGTCCCCATGTGCAGTTGCAAACCGTAGTCTGGCTTTTTTATGGTGGTTTTGGAGCAGTGACATCTTCCTTGCTGAGCGGCCTTTCAAGGTTATGTCGATATAGGACTCGTTTTACTGTGGATATTTATACTTTTGTACCTGTTTGCTCCAGCATCTTCACAAGGTCCTTTGCTGCTGTTTAGGGATTGATTTGCACTTTTCGCACCAAAGTACGTTCATCTCTAGGAGACAGAACGCGTCTCCTTTCTGAGCAGTATGACAGCTGCGTGGTCCAATGGTGGTTATACTTGTGTACTATTGTTTGTACAGATGAACGTGGGACCTTCAGGCGTTTTGAAATTGCTCCCAAGGATGAACCAGACTTGTGGAGTCTACAATTTCCCCATGACATCAAGCAAAGAGGCACTGAGTTTGAAAGTAGGCCTTGAAATACATCCACAGGTACATGTCCAATTGACTAATTTGACTGTCAATTAGCCTATTAGAAGCTTCTCAAGCCATGACATAATTTTCTGGAGATTTCCAAGCTGTTTAAAGGCACAGTCAACTTCAGACACACTGGAATTGTGATACAGTGAAATAATCTCTGTAAACAATTGTTGGAACAATTACTTGTCATGCACAATGTAAATGTCCTAACCGACTTGTTTTCAAACTATAGTTTTGGCAAGACATTTGTGGAGTGGTTATGTGTATATATGTGTGTATATACAGTGGGGCAAAAAAGTATTTAGTCAGCCACCAATTGTTCAAGTTCTCCCACTTAAAAAGATGAGAGGCCTGTAATTTTCATCATAGGTACACTTCAACTATGACAGACAAAATGAGAGAAATAAAATCCAGAAAATCACATTGTAGGATTTTTAATGAATTTATTTGCAAATTATGGTGGATAATCTTAAGTGGGAGAACTTGCACAATTGGTGGCTGACTAAATATTTTTTGCCCCACTGTATATATGTGTGTATATATATGTGTGTGGTGTGTGTGTATATATAGGTACTATATGTGTGTCTGTGTATACAGATACCTATAGTGTGTCTGTGTATACAGATACGTACAGATATATATAGTTGTATGGATAGATAGATCTATATATATACAGTGCCTTGCGAAAGTATTCGGCCCCCTTGAACTTTGCGACCTTTTTGCCACATTTCAGGCTTCAAACATAAAGATATAAAACTGTATTTTTTTGTGAAGAATCAACAACAAGTGGGACACAATCATGAAGTGGAACAACATTTATTGGATATTTCAAACTTTTTTAACAAATCAAAAACTGAAAAATTGGGCGTGCAAAATTAAGTTAATACTTTGTAGCGCCACCTTTTGCTGAGATTACAGCTGTTAGTCGCTTGGGGTATGTCTCTATCAGTTTTGCACATCGAGAGACTGACATTTTTTCCCATTCCTCCTTGCAAAACAGCTCGAGCTCAGTGAGGTTGGATGGAGAGCATTTGTGAACAGCAGTTTTCAGTTCTTTCCACAGATTCTCGATTGGATTCAGGTCTGGACTTTGACTTGGCCATTCTAACACCTGGATATGTTTATTTTTGAACCATACCATTGTAGATTTTGCTTTATGTTTTGGATCATTGTCTTGTTGGAAGACAAATCTCCGTCCCAGTCTCAGGTCTTTTGCAGACTCCATCAGGTTTTCTTCCAGAATGGTCCTGTATTTGGCTCCATCCATCTTCCCATCAATTTGAACCATCTTCCCTGTCCCTGCTGAAGAAAAGCAGGCCCAAACCATGATGCTGCCACCACCATGTTTGACAGTGGGGATGGTGTGTTCAGCTGTGTTGCTTTTACGCCAAACATAACGTTTTGCATTGTTGCCAAAAAGTTCCATTTTGGTATCATCTGACCAGAGCACCTTCTTCCACATGTTTGGTGTGTCTCCCAGGTGGCTTGTGGCAAACTTTAAACTACACTTTTTATGGATATCTTTAAGAAATGGCTTTCTTCTTGCCACTCTTCCATAAAGGCCAGATTTGTGCAATACACGACTGATTGTTGTCCTATGGACAGAGTCTCCCACCTCAGCTGTAGATCTCTGCAGTTCATCCAGAGTGATCATGGGCCTCTTGGCTGCATCTCTGATCAGTCTTCTCCTTGTATGAGCTGAAAGTTTAGAGGGACGGCCAGGTCTTGGTAGATTTGCAGTGGTCTGATACTCCTTCCATTTCAATATTATCGCTTGCACAGTGCTCCTTGGGATGTTTAAAGCTTGGGAAATATTTTTGTATCCAAATCCGGCTTTAAACTTCTTCACAACAGTATCTCGGACCTGCCTGGTGTGTTCCTTGTTCTTCATGATGCTCTCTGCGCTTTTAACGGACCTCTGAGACTATCACAGTGCAGGTGCATTTATACGGAGACTTGATTACACACAGGTGGATTGTATTTATCATCATTAGTCATTTAGGTCAACATTGGATCATTCAGAGATCCTCACTGAACTTCTGGAGAGAGTTTTCTGCACTGAAAGTAAAGGGGCTGAATAATTTTGCACGCCCAATTTTTCAGTTTTTGATTTGTTAAAAAAGTTTGAAATATCCAATAAATGTCGTTCCACTTCATGATTGTGTCCCACTTGTTGTTGATTCTTCACATATATATATATATGTGTGTGTGTGTGTGTGTGTGTGTGTGTGTGTGTGTGTGTGTGTGTGTGTGTATATATATATATACAGATTTTTTTTTATTTTAAATAAATTGTTCTCCACTGTTCATGTGGAAGCATCCAGAAGGGGCTAATTGTGTCAGTAACATTGAATCGCAGGCATGTCTGGGTCGGTTGACACTGACACTAGGGGTCTCGCAGTGATTATTGCCAAAACTTCAGACATAAGTGCTCAAGACCTCGTGTGAGAGTAGTGGAGCCCGTCTGAAACCGCATACCCTCTAGGATGCGTCTGGCAACCCCAATGAGTGTCTCCCAAGAACCACTGATATGAGACGTGTGTGGGGGATTAAATATCCAAGTACATCCCTTGTCTGTGTGGTATTTATTCAGTTCTGATTCATTTGTGTCAATTCCCAGTTCCCTGCAGGCACCTATAAAGTTTGTACCTTGATCAGAGCATAGTACTTTTGTTGGACAACGGATGGAGAAAAAACGCCTTGATGAAGCTGGATGTGGACATGGATTCGATGAGCTCAATATGGACTGCTCCAGTAGACTTACATGTGAAGAGTACCACCCGGCGCTTGGGGTCTGCACTACCACTAGTGCGACGAGTTAGGACTTTACATAGTCCAAACACATTAAGTCCAACGCTGGTGGCTCGGGTGCGAGTCTGTCTGCACACAAGTCAGCCATCTTTTGCTCAACTAAACTCCCTCTAACCGTGCGGCAGGTGACACACTTGTGGATGATACCAGAGACCAGACGTTTGCTCCCAATAATCTAGAAGCCTGCTGCTTGAATATCTCCATCTGAAAAATGACAGTGAGCCACTTGCTCGTGATAATGTCTAACCAGCAGAGTGGCTACATGGTGTGTCCGTGGGATGATGAGAGGATGTTTTTCGTCTTGACAGGTCGGCAGAGGATAAGCGGCCTCCCACCTTCAGCAACCTATCCTCATCCATCATCAGCTTTTTGAGTGTACTTTGTTTTGGGAATTTCCTTTCTCAGGGCATTTTAATTCATATTTGAAGGCTTCATGTTACGCACAGTGAATGATTGCTGTTTTGGCCTTTGACAACTCACTTGTACTGCATGGTTTACCACAGGTTGACTCCAATCAATTTGTAGAAACATCTCAATGATGATGATCAATGGAAACAGGATGCACCTGAGCTCAATTTCAAGTCTCATGGCAAAGGGTCTGAATACTTATGTACATAAGGTACTTCTGTTTTTAATTGTTTATTCATTTGTGAACATTTCTTAACCTGTTTTCGTTTTGTCATTATGTGGTATTGTGTGTAGATTGTGGTAAAAAAAAAAGTATTAATCCATTTGAAAATAAGGCTGTAACGTAACAAAATGTGGAAAAGGTGAAGAGGTCTGAATATTTTCCGAATGCACTGTATGAAATATATGAATTACACTGTTATAATGTTGCAGTCATTAGCTTGAATGGGGATCCGTCGACGCCCAGCGGTTCTAGTGTTAAGCACATTTTACTCCTGAAGTTTAGGCTTGACATAACAAAGGGTTTGAATACTTATTGACTCGAGACATTTCAGCTTTTCATTTTTTGTTAATTTGTAAACATTTCTAAAAACATAATTCCACTGACATTATGGGGTTTTGTGTGTAGATCAGTGTGTCTGTTTTCATGTGGTAGCATGGCTCTGTGAACAAAATGATATAACTGGCCAAGAAACACGCGGACAAAGTCACACTTTAGTAGCCTTGTCAATACAACCAACTTCTCTACATGTGGGCTTTGGATTAAAAAGAGACAATAAAACAACTGTTCCCAAATGGTCTGTTTCCACCTGCCAACATGGTTGGTGAAATAGACATTCTTACCTGCCAATGACAAAATCTACCCGTGAATGGTGGGTGTTAATTTCCCATGCTGATCCATGTGTGCAAGGCTGTTACACTTACCCAGAAAGACTCACAGCTGTAATCGCTGCCAAAGGTGATTCTAACATGTATTGACTCGGGGGTGTGAATAGATATTTCTGTATTTTATTTTAAATGTTTGTTTTTTTTAAATAAAAAAATTGAATTCAGGATGTTACGCACCAATGTGAGTTACGCACCAAATACAAACATACACAACAGACGTACTCAAACATCTCATCTCCTCTACCAGACCTGCATGCTCACACCTCCATCCCTAGTGCCTGCATTATTGTTTGCCAAATGGCCTTAAATTGTACCAATTAGCTTTGGAGACTGAGAAAAACTATTTTAATAACAAAATAATTAGATTTTTCTGTTTTAATGATGGCGGTTGAATTGATTTCCAAGTTTTTAATATACATTTTTTCAGGATGAGTGATGAGAAGAGAATCGTCCAGCCCATTGGGTATCTCACTACACCCATATGTCATGTCTTGAAATATCCAGACAGATTGATTAAAAGTAAGTTTACATTGTAATACTTCTGACAGCCAACATTCTAGATCCGCCCATATGAATACTTTCTGAAGGCACTGAATGTGATGCCACGTTCAGACGCACTTACAAAGCAAACAAAGGAGACTCAAAAGCTTCAATAGTTTAAAAACAATGTATTTTCCAAACAAAGGTAATTTCATAGGCTATGTTCCATCCATGATCAAAGTCAAAGCGATCAGATTTAAATGGTAAACAAAAGAGTATAGACTAGTAGCAGCTTTCTTAGTTCCAAGTATTAGTGGTCATTTAACTAGTCAGTTAAGAAAAAAATGCTTATTTACAATGACTGCCGACACCGGCCAAACCCAGAAGGGGAAAAAAGGGGTGTGCCCAGGAGAGAGATTATTTCTTTTAAATACCAATGATAGCCATAATAGAAAACCAAAAATATGAGTTCATCAACCATACTCCGTAATTCATATTGTTATATTTAATATGTCAATATTTCCTGACTCCATTTATGCAAATCATAAACATTTATAGTGAGACTGACAGTACGGGAATTTGGCTCTAACAAGGGGGTCTACTGGAATTGTCCCCTTTCTGAGGATTACAGTCCAGCAGCCTATTCAGCCCCACTACACTCTCTCTCTGTGTGGAACTCTCTCCGTGTTGAGTCTAAATCGTGTATTCCTGTGCAGGGGTTGCCATGGCAGCAGCAGCTTAGCATACATTAGATATTTGCCCAACATTGCAACATAGAAGAGAGGAGAGGTAGGCAGAGCAGGTTTGTGTTCTCATTCAGTGAGAGAGACTGACAGTAAATTTCATCTACATCATAGTGTTGTCTAGGGCTCTTGCAGATTGATATTCTTCCCCTAGGGAAGAAAGCAGTAAGGTTCTCTCTATCCCACTGTGCTCTCAGGCACATACACACACCTCCACCTTTCTGCTTAGGACCTGCTCTTATGGTCTTTCTCCATACCATCTCTGTCCCTCTCTATTCCACTACTTATTTTTCTCCTTTTTTTTGTCACTTTATTTATAGATTTTCACATATAACAACAAAAACAGTACATCCATCCATCCATCCATCATACCCTTCACTCCCTCCCACCCTCCCTCCAAACCATCCATCCACCAAGGCATCTATAAAATTAAGTTAAATAGGAAAGAAAATCAAACAGTGAACTTGTTTTTTCTCCATTGTTTTTGTTTCTTTCAAAATTCTTATCAGCACCACTAGAACAGACAAGTTCTACCGAAACTATGCAAGTTACACTAAGTAAAAGACAACCTGGTTCCCATTAATACGTGGAGAGCCTAAATCAAACTTTTGTCGGGACCCATGCACAGTGTACATAACCTTCTCCAGAGGCAGAGATGACATCACCTCCATAACCCACTGCATAAAGGAAGGAGGCTTTGCAGACTTCCAGTGAAAGAGGACAAGGCAGCGAGCTAGCAGCGATTTGCATGATGAGTGGTAGCATTCTGGTCTAGGGGAAGTACCCCAAAAATGGCAGTGACTGGGTTAGGGCTAATAGTTGTATTACACATATGTGAGTGTGCCTCAAATGGGGTCCCAGAGGCCACTCAAAGATTGGCATGACCAAAACATTTGTCCCACAGCCGCTGGACTCTGGTGGCATCTCAAGCACTTGGTCAACATTTGGGTATATTTTTGCAAATCTGTCATTTGAGTAATGGAGACTGTGCAAAACCTTAAACTGAATAAGCTCATGCCTTATGCAAAATAATGTATGGATACGTTCAATACTTTATTGCCATATATCATCGGGTATCTCGCCACCTTTCTCTTGCCTCCCATGCAGATTTTGTATTTGCAAAGGAAGGTGGATTAATATTCTGTATTATGTCATATAATCTGGAGATTGTGCCCTTTAGATAAGGGTTAAGATCTAAGCACCTCTCGACTGGAAACTTAGTTTGCTTGAGTGGAAATTAAGGGAAATGTTTTTTGTCAAAGCTGTGTTTGCAGGTATCTAAAGTGGGTATAGGGAATATTATGGTCAACCCTCAGAGTATCGACTGAGACAAATGTGTTATCAACAAATAGGTCACAAAAAAACACTAGACCATTCCTATGCCAGAACTGGAATGCTGTGTCAATCTGTGGCTGGGAAGAGATGATTTATATGTTAATGGAGAGAAGACACTTGCTTGTTAAAGGCTAAAGTGTCTTAGGAATTGGGATCAGATTTTAGGGGAGCTCTTAACAATGAAGTTCAAAACATGGGTGCCAAGCTTCATGGACATTGGGGAGCACAGGAGAGAGACTGGAGAAGTTGGAAGGCTTGACTGTAACTCCATGATGGCCCAAGTTGGGCCATCCTTGTTTTCAAATGAAGAAACCTAATAAACACATTTAGATATTTTTGACCGGTAGTAGTGTAAAAAAATAATGGGAAGGCCCAGCCCGCCTTTCTCATTTGTGGATTTGACTCATTCCAAATGAAGTTGGAAATGTAGCTGTCCAGTTGTTTGAACATCGACTTCGGCAGAAAAATTGGAATAATTTGGAATAAGTACAAAAACCTAGATAGTACAGTCATCTTAACAGAATTAATGTGACCTTTTAATGAAATGGGAAGAGACCTTATGAAATCCTGCTTAGTGCGCTACAGGACTGTTTTTAAGTTATGTTTAAACAGAGCCTTAAATGAGCTGTGTGACCTTTAAGACCTGATGTTCCACCTTAAATGGGAAATTGGCATACCCAATTCCTTCTGCTAACTGATTAATGGGGAGGAGCATACTTTTTGTTAGGTTTAACTTATAACCAGAGGATGTCCCAAAACCTTGTAGCATGTCCAAGTGAGAGGGTATAGGCTCCACAGGGTTAGAGATGTATAAAAGATTGTCTGCATATAAGGACACCGTGTGAGTTATGTTGACCCTTAATATTCCCTTAATCCTCTCCTTCGCCCGCAGGGCAATAGCTAGAGTATCAATAGCCATATCAAATAGGAAAGGGGGGAAACAGCAACCCTGCCTGCCCCCCCCCCCCCCCCCCCCCCCCCCCCCGTGGAGAGGGAAGTAGCTGGAGGTAACATTGTTGGTTCGAACAGAAGTACAAAAGTACAAAATCTTAATCCAGGAAAGGAAGGATGGGCCAAACCCAAATTTCTCTAATACTGTAAATAGATATTTCCACTCAACCCGGTCGAAAGCCTTTTCAGCATCAAGAGAGATGACAACCTCTGGCTGTAGAGGATAAAGAACATTACATTAAATAGCCGGTGCATATTACAGAAAGATGGCCTACCTGAGAGATATCTGATTTGGTCAGAGTTAATTATATTATGCATCACTGTCTCTGAACGGCACGAGAAGACCTTAGTGAGAATTTTATAATCACAGCCCAAATGGCTTATAGGGTGGTAATGAGCCACAGTCTAGGTGATTATTGTATTTTTTAAGCAAAACAGAAATTGTCGCCTGGGTAAGTGTCTGTGGTAGTTTCTGACTAGAACGGATTTCATTGTACATTGAGCTGAGGATAGGGGATAATTTAGAGGAGAAGGCTTAATAAAATTCAATAGGGAAGTCATCAGTCCCAGGGGCTTTACTGCTCTGCATGGACTGGGTCGCCAGAGTAGCTTCATCACTTATTGAGACATCCATGTTGGTTTGCTCATCTGATTTGAGGCAGGGGACGTTCAGATTGTCTAGAAATGCATACGAGATGTCAGAAAGAGCCTCTGACGAGTAAAGAGCAGAAAATAATTGCTTAAATTGATTGTTGATTTCTTTGGGATTGGTAGAAGTTAAATCAACTGCAACACAGATTTCAGGTATGGTGCTGCTAGCAGCGGATTGTCTAATCTGGTGAGACCAACTTGCCAGCTTTCTCTCCGTGTTCATAGAATTTTTGCCTCGATTTAAACAAAAGCTGCTCCTTTTGTTTGGTGGAAAGATTGTCAAATTCCGATTGGTGTAGTAGTCTCTCTTTGTAGAGTTCAGGAGTCTGCGAAGAGGCATATCTGTTGTCCACATCTAGAAGAGTTGAGATAGCTCCGATAAGCGTTTGGTGCCACGCTGTGTATGAAATAATTTTGCCCCTTAGATATGCTTTTAACAACTCCCAATCAGTTGAGTGAGACACGTCAGGGGTGCAGTTGAGCTGTAAAAAAAATATCAATGTGAGTTTATATGTATTTTTTAAAGGCACTGCACAGGATAGTAGTAGTGGGTCAAGTCGCCACGTTCTTTGTGACACAGTACTGTCCAGAAAGCGAATATCCACATTTGAAGTCGGAAGTTTACATACACTTAGGTTGGAGTCATTAAAACTCATTTTTCAACCACTCCACAAATTTCATGTTAGCAACCTATAGTTTTGGCAAGTCGGTTAGAACAGCCAAGACTTCAGAAAAAAAAAAATGTAGACCTCTACAAGTATGGTTCATCCTTGGGATCAATTTCCAAATGCCTGAAGGTACCACGTTCATCTGTACAAACAATAGTACGCAAGTATAAACACCATGGGGCCACGCAGCTGTTATACCGCTCAGGAAGGAGACACATTCTGTCTCCTAGAGATGAACATACTTTGGTGCGAAAAGTGCAAATCAATCCCACAACAACAGCAAAGGACGTTGTGAAGATGCTGGAGGAAATGGGTACAAAAATATCTATCTACAGTAAAACGAGTCCTATATCGACATAACCTGAAAGGCCGCTCAGCAAGGAAGAAGCCACTGCTCCAAAACCACCATTAAAAAAAAAAGCCAGACTACGGTTTGCAACTGCACATTGGGACAAAGATCGTACTTTCTGGAGAAATGTCCTCTGGTCTGATGAAAGAGAAATAGAACTGTTTTGCCATAATGACCATCGTTATGTTTGGAGGAAAAAGGGGGAGGCTTGCAAGCCGAAGAGCACCATCCCAACATGAAGCACGGGGGTGGCAGCATCATGTTGTGGGGATGCTTTGCTGCAGAAGGGACTGGTGCTCTTCACAAAATAGATGGCATCATGAGGGAGGAAAATGATGTAGATATATTGAAGCAACATCTCAAGACGTCAGTCAGAAAGTTAAAGCTTGGTCACAAATGGGTCTTCCAAATGGACAATGACCCCAAGCATACTTCCAAAGTTGTGGTAAAATGGCTTAAGGACAACAAAGTCAAGGTATTGGAGTGGCCATCACAAAGCCCCGACCTCATGCTTGGGGTCATTGTTCATTTGGAAGACCCATTTGCGACCAAGCTTTAACTTCCTGACTGATGTCTCTGATGTAAGAAGGTCTGTGCAGTCTTTAGGGCCCTATATAAATCTGCGATGCAGAGAGCACAGACGGAATAACGGAATACAGACATTAAAATAGGATTCAGCAGTTCCAATTTATACATTTGCAGAAGTTTATCATAAGGCATAAACAGAATGCATCTCTGATTCGTATTTCCTGGAACATTTTGAAGAGGCAACAATCATTTTCTGTGTAGGGCTGAGCGATATAGACCCGCCACAGACCAAGACCCGCCCCGTCACTCGAGCACATTTTTTGTTCCTCAACCACGAGACAATTGTGTTCAGTCTGCATGGTAAATGCAGCACATACAACAATGCTGTTTTCACTTTGCATTTTCAGATTGACTGACCTTCACGTCTTAAAGTAATGATGGACTGTCATTTCTCTTCGCATATTTCAGCTGTTCTTGCGTAAATATGGACTTGGTCTTCTGTATACCACCCCAACACAACTGATTGGCTCAAATGGATTTAGAAGGAAAGCCATTCCACAAATTAACTTTTAACAAGGCACACTGTTATTTGAAATACATTCCAGGTGACTACCTCATGAAGCTGGTTGATAGAGTGCTAAGAGTGTGCAAAGCTGTCATCAAGGCAATAAAGAATCTCAAATATAAAATATATTTTGACTTGTTTAACACTTTTTGGGTTACATGATTCCGTATGTGTTATTTCAGTTTTGATGTCCTCACTATTATTCTACAATGTAGAAAATAGTCCAAATAAAGAAAAACCCTTGAATGAGCAGGTGTTCTAAAACTTTTGACTGGTACTGTCACACACAAATTTGGAACATTTATTATTCAAAAACAAAATATAATTTAAAGTTTTTTTTTTTTTTTTTTAAATGTTGTATACCGTGATCTGATATTTTGGCCACTTTGCCCAGCCCTATGTATGTGAGGTGCATAGCCGTTAGCATAATCACTAATTTAAGGTATTCTGGTAGATTTCAAATCTTTCACAAAAACCTTCTCAAATAAATGTTCTCTACAAAGTAGCCTATGCTTGCCTACCAGAATGATATCATGATTATTTGCATCAATTCAGCGGGTTTTTGTTTTGCAAACTACCATCACGTGCCCTAAAATATACAGCTAAACAACAGCCTCTTGCTAGGTGCACACTAGAATTAAAGGGTAACTACAACCAAAAAAAAACACTTTCTCAAATATTTCCCAGACCTCAAATTGTCTCCTGATGTGGTTTAAGCATTGTTGTGTACTTAGAAGATACACTTTTGTTGTTTTTCTATTAAAGCGTGAGAATGAAAATCTGATATAACAGGAGGAAACAGAAACTTGGAAAAACAAAAAGGATAGAACAGAATTTGGGAAAAAATTAAACAGATTTTATAGAGCCCGAAGTCTGTGTACTCAACTCCACACTCTGAGTTGTTTTGGTGGCTCTAGCTTTAGATCAGTGTTTTTCATTGAACCGGGTACCGGCAAGCGTTTTTCCTACTTAGTTTTAATGTAAGTGGTTCCCCTATCACTAGACCTGACTAAATTAGTGTAATTCAATCTCAGGGACCAACCAGCAACATCTCATGGACTGGCGCCAGTCCATTGATGGAAGATTGAGGAACACTGCTGTAAATCACAACAACATGACCTGTTTACTAGATGTGTAACATCCCAGTCAGAGCAAACTTTCAGCTCTTCAGCCCCCTGTAGTCCAGCAAAGCACCACCACTCACTTATACTCGGGTGGTTCCTCCTCCCATCTCCTACCCTTCTGGCTTTCTGAGGTTGAGGCCATTTGGTTCAGATGCATTTGATCATTACATGTTGTGACAATATTCTGACTCAAGGTAGTGAAATGTTATGAAGATCGCAATCCCCTGAGAGCAACTAGAGACTTTGTGTTGCGTGTGTGCCTGTGTGTATGCAGGGATGGGGGTGCATGTTTGCTTGTGTTTTTTACATATTTTTTTTATTTAACCAGGCAGGACAGTTGAGAACAAGTTTTCATTTACAACTGCGACCTGGCCAAGATAAAGCAAAGCAGTGCGACAAAAACAACACAGAGTTATACATAAACAAACGTACAGTCAATAACACAGTCAATAACACAATAGAAAAAAATATATGTATAGTGCGCGCAAATGTAGAAGATTAGGGAGGCAAAATAGTTACAATTTAGCATGTGTGCCTCTTCTCAGGTTGAACCAACCGTGACTCTCTTCTCAATCTGTCTCGGGACAGGTTCCTGTGTCTCCTTTCTCTGTCCCTCGCTTTCCCTCCCTGGCCCTCCTCTGTCCCCCTCTCTCGGTCTCTCCCCGGCCCGGCCCTGGGTTTGTAATCAACACTGTTAATGACCTTCTGGGCCCACCTCCTTGGAGATGTTTGCATGATTCATGAAGCATTTTCTAACCCCTTTTATTGGCCCGACTAATTTAACAAACTCCTTGGAGTGTGTGTGTGTCACAAGACAATGGAGGCACTGCTATAACACAGCCCCACGAGCATCATACTGGGCGTATTCTATGATATCCTTTATGGCGTTGTCATCCTTGTTGTGATTTTACCAATACATTGTTGGAGAACACCGTCAATGTGCATTTTTGTTCCAGCCCATCACTAACACCTGACTCAACCAATCAAGTGCTTGATGATTATATAGACCGAGACCCAACAGTCTGTATCCTCTATCCATAGGCTGGTGTCTTTCTGTCATAATGCAGCAGGAAGCTTGCTGCTCCCAGGGCCTCTCTCTTCCTCTAGCTCTCTCCCTCATGTCTGTTTTGCATGTGTGTGTTTGAGGTCAAGCGGTGGCATGGGGTAGGTAGGTGAGGTGGACTTGTGCTTGTTTCTCTTTCCCAGAAAAATTGGTTGGCCTACCTTCAGTTTACAGAAACAAGATCAGCAGTTTTGTGTGTGCTGGTGTAGGAGGATAGACAGTCATGTATTTTTAGCACCAGGCAGCAGGCCAAGACATTGGAATTGATTGACTGTGTTTTCACCACATACACTAAATTGGTCCAAAAGTCATTCAGAAGTCAAACTTCTAGAAGGCCTGTAGATGTAAATGGAATTCGTTGTGGTTTAATTATTCTTTATACAACGAGTGGGTCTAATGCTGATTGGTTAAAACTGCATTCCAGCCAGTGTCTATTCCACAAGTTACCACCAGCTTAATCTATTACGTTAAAATGCCTATATACTCTGTTCCATCTGACTGCGCAATCAAATGTCTTATCAACCCTGCCAGGCAATTTATAAACTTGATCTCCACTGTAAAAAGCATTTAGACATGATCTTACATTTCTTTTAGACTAACATTTAGTTTTCAACACCGTAGATTTGTATAAACCTTGCTGTCTGTTTCTCTGACATTTGCAACATTGTTTCAATATTCAAATTCAATCTCCTGTTGTCTCATAGTAATGAACGCGTCGGTAGTTGGGACAAGACAGAAAGGTGGGCAGCGTTTCTCAGCCAGTCGAAATCATGAATCATCTGGCATCATTTTTATGGATATATACAAAGACATTTTCAATTGAAAAAAGGTCAAACGAAACAAAGTGCATCTAGTTTGCAGTCATTCCAGCTTCAGTTTGAAAAGTTAGATGTGTTGTTGGCTAGCTACTCTGAACAGCAATGTCCTTACGAGAGAGCACATTTTCTATTCCAGACGAAATCGCGCCTCATTAGCTCATTGTTATGGATGTGCCACTTGAAAACTGCTTAACAAATGCAAATGCTGCTACTGTTGTTATTCAGGCTGCACTTTGACGTGACTGTGTAAGTTAGCCGTAGCTGGCTAGCTAGCAAGCAAGGGATAAGAACGTTGCCAGCCAGTATGGTAATAGAACATTTAGAACTAATGACTGGGTCGTGTCCATACATACAGAACAAAAAGACTGAACAACTGGGTCGCGTCCATAGGTACAGAACAAAAAGACAAAAAAGACTGAACTGGGTCGCGTCTATGACAACCGAACCAATAGAACCATAGACCAGCCGACTTGACTATATCTTGTGGAAGGATGAAATAGTATGAATAATCTCATCAAAATAACGATTTTAACGAAAATGTCAATCGTTATTTGAATATGTGGTAACCCGTTTTATAAAAGTGATAATGCCCTCAAAGCAATATAATCCTCCAAACACCGGCTTCTCGGCATTATCACTTAAATATACGCTAGCCTACATCATCATGGTAGTTAGTTATTGTCTCAGATGTAAAACTGTTAGAAGTAGCCTAGTATGTGTATCATGAGCATTTCTGAAAGAATATCAATTTAATCACGACTCCTATCTGAACATGAATTGGCAGTTTCATGGGTACCAATGATGTGTCGTTGAATGCTTGATTTGCATCACCTTATGTCAAGTTATATCAGTGTTATGTATGCTTCATAATAGGGTGGCAGAGTTCCATGTAGTCTTGACTCTAATACTTTTTTTTGTTCCTGGCCTCTGTTCCGGGACCGATGAGTGTCGGAACTGTATGCCAACTGCTTGAACAGACAATTTGGTACCTTCAACACCTCGCATAAAGACCAATAGAGTCTTTATGCGAGGTGTTGAAGGTACCAAATTGTCTGTTCAGGCAGTTGGCATACCATTCCGACACTCATCGGTCCCAGAACAGAGGCAGTCAATCTCTCCTCAACTTTAAACCAGGAGAGATTGACATGCATGTCATTTGTATTTGTATTTATTATGGATCCCCAGCAGCTACTCCTCCTGGGGTCCAGTAAAATTATGGCAAAAAGAATTGCAAAACATTCAGACTGTGTGCCCTCAGGCCCCTACTCCACCACTACCACATATATACCACATGTGTATAGTGCGTATGCTATCGTATGCGCATAGGTTTGTGTTGCTTCACAGTCTCCGCTGTTTCATAAGGTGTTTTTTAAATAAAATTTTACTGCTTGTATGAGTTACTTGATGTGGAATAGAATTCCATGTAGTCATGGCTCTATTTAGTACTGTGCACCTTCCATAGTCTGTTCCGGACTAGGGCTGGGCGGCATACCGTATTTTATGATATACCGGTATTGATGTAAGGACCGGTTTGGATTTTTTACTCTACCATCTATACCGGTATTTGAATGTTTGGTTTGTTAAATGTGATACACCATGTGCAATGTCAATTTTTATAGTTTACTTCGCTACTTGAGTCATCTCTCTCTGCTCTTTCTCTCTGTGCCACTTTCCACACAGACCTAGCCACGCCCCCTGTCACTCAATGAGCGCATTTGATGTTTCTCAAAAGAAAACATGCAATGTAGCCAAAGCTTATAGGGTCCCCTAGGAAACACTTATGAACACTTTAGTTCCTACCCTGTCACGATAACGCCTCCCTGGCATTTTAATTCGTTGTCATCTCAAACACTGTTTTCAAAGTGCCCACTTTTATATTCTAACTATAGAATTAGAATAGTCATTCTATTTCCATGATTCCAACAGTTTTGCTCTAATTCGCAAGTCAAATTGCAATTGCAACATTTGGTTAAAATAAGTCCTAGATTTTTTGCCCATATCATGCAGCCCTACATGGCAGTGTGGAAATTATCTCAATTGAGCAGTGGTGTAAAGTACTTAAGTAAAAATACTTTCAAGTACTACTTAAGTTGTTTTTTTTGGTATCTCCTACTTTACAATTTTTTATTTTTGACAACTTTTACTTCACTACATTCCTTAAGAAAATACTGTATTTTTTACATCATACATTTTCCATGACACCTAAAAGTACTCATTTTGAATGCTTTGCAGGACAGGAAAATGGTCCAATTCACACACTTGTCAAGAGAACATCCCTAGTCATCCCTACTGCCTCTGATCTGGAGGACTCAGTAAACACATGCTTTGTTTGTAAATTATGTCTGAGTGTTGGTGTGCCCCTGGCTATCCATAAATTAAAAAAATAACAAGAAAAGAAAATGGTGCCATCTGTTTTGCTTAATACAAGGAATTTGAAATTATTTAATAATTAAGTACATTTTATCAATTACATTTACTTTGATACTTAAGTATATTTAAAACCAAATACTTTTATAGTTTTACTCTGGCATTTTACTGGGTAAATTTCACTTTTACTTGCGTAATTTTCTATTAATTTTCTTTTACTCAAGTATGGCAATTGGGTATTTTTTTCCACCACTTCAATTGAGTGCAGGAAAGTTTGAAATTATAAAGTGCTGAAATTTGTTTTGGTTGTAGTTGAATTGAACAGTGTAAAACAATCAGAATGGAGAAAGACTCATTGAAATCACTTATGTATGTGTTGCCACCCTAGGATCATTCACTAGTCATAAATCTACTCATGTAGAACTTTACTTATTCAAAAACGAAAAATACCATTAAAACCGTCCGTTTTTTAAATGTAACTTTAAATACTGTGCTATATTTTGCCCATATGGCCCAGCCCTATTCTGGACTTGGGGACTGTGCAGAGACCTCTTGTGGCATGTCCTGTGGGGTATGCATGGATGTCCGAGCTGTTTGCCAGTAGTTCAAACAGACAGCTCAGTGCATTCAACATGTCAATACCTCTCATAAATACATTTGCCCTCCTTGTACATCTATGTGCAATGCATGCTGCTCTGTTTTGGACCAACTGCAATTTGCGTATGTTTTTCTTTGCTGGACATGACCACACAACTGGGCATTAGTCCAGGTGTGAGAAAAATAGGGCCTGTAGGACCTGTTTGGTTGATTGAGATGTCAAGAAAGCAGAGCAATGCCTTATCATGGACAGACTACTTCCTTTTTTCTACTTCCTTGTTCCACAGTAGGCTGTCATTGTAAATAATACTTTGTTCTTAATTGACTTGCCTAGATAAATAAAATAAATAAATAAAAAAGGATTTCACCCAGCAGTTTAATCTTAACTTGCTCAATCGCCACATTATTCAATAATAGATCTAGATGAGGTTTAATTGGGTTGCGTGAGTAATCTGTCCCCAGAATGATGCTTTTAATTTTGGGGATATTTAGCAAATCATATGTATTTAGTTACCGTTTTTACATATACAGAAACCCAGCCTAAAACCCCAAACAGCAAGCAATGCAGTTTTGAAGCATGGTGGCTAGGAAAAATGCCCTAGATATGCAGGAACCTAGGAAGAAACCTAGAAAGGAACCAGGCTATGCAGGGTGGCCAGTCCTCTTCTGGCTGTGCCGGGTGGAGGCTGAGTGAGTACATGTCCATTAAGGCCAGATCGTTCTTCAAGATGTTCAAACTTCATAGATGACCAGCAGGGTCAAATAATCACAGTGGTTGTAGAGGGTGCAACAGGTAAGCACCAAAAGGAGTACATGTTAGTTGGCTTTTCATAGGTGAGCATTGAGGTTGAAACTGCAGGTGAGTGAGACAGACTTAAATTCACACCAGAGAATATCACCAGATAGGACATACTGACTCTATCCCCCTCCGGTGCATAGATTCTGGAGGCTGAGCACCAGCCTATTGCTAATTGCCCATTCTAAAACTGACTGGAGCTCTATGTTAAGGGTGTCATTTATTTGACTGTCGTAGCCGACGTGTATACTGCCGAGTCGTCACGCAGGCTTTATTCTTTGTTCTATTAGATAGGTATCTCTCAATCCATGAAAGGGCAGAGGATGTAAGTCCATAAGACCTACATTTCTCAGCAATAGGTTATGATCAATAATAGCAAAAACTACACTAAAGTCTAACAAAGTACCTCCTACAATCTTCTTAATATCTATTTATTTCAGCCAATCATGTCATTTGAGTCAGTGCTGAGCATGTTGACTGCCCTTCCTTATAAGCATGCTGAAAATCCGTTGACAATTTTTCTGTAAAAGTACATTGATCAAACACCATTTAAAAAAAAAAAAAAAAAGATTGCCAAGCACCGGTAACAGGCTGGTTTTGCCTGGCTAGAGGGCACACACCGTTTTCTAAGCTTAAATTGAAGATGTCGCTATGTATTCCGCTACCAACCTCGGGAATTTACCATCCAGGTTGTCGGTACCAGGCGGCTTATCCTTATTTCACCTCTTCCATACACTGAGGTATAACAAGAACTGGAGACTGCGTCCAATATGTTTGACTGCTGTTTTCAAGGTAATCCACTCACGTTTGCATATGCTGATTCATGGACCATTTATCCGGGTTGCATCCGGTTTATACGGACCAACACCACATGCATATTAGCACTCAGCACAGGGAGCAGTAACGACATCATCACGTCATCCAAAAACACGAGACATTGGATGAATATAAAATGTTAATATCTTCGTCTGAGAGTGATGGGAACAAAAAATCTGCCTCAGTGACAATTATTTGAATAACTCAATGGATGTTTTGTGCGCAAAGGTGCTGACTAAAGTGTCTTATTAGGAATTTTCAAATCTGACTTCTCTTTGAGGCCGTCAATGGAAATGGTCTTTCTGGGCCGGGCATCAGTTAAATATCAGTTCTGAAGCAAACTGTAGGAGCAGTAGAAACCATGCTTCTAGACCGGAACCCTGGCCACTTACCACCACACCAACTTTGTGGGACTCAAAACTACAGTGCTCGTCTTTCATTATTTGGCCCGAAATGCATGAATATGAAGGCTCAGACATTGGTCTTTCTAGGTATGGCTATTATATTATGATAACTACCTTCGATGGGTGTGGATACTGCTTACAGCAGATTTCTGCAGCATTTGTAAAGATCTGGTCAATACACCCGGATGATTTAGTTCCTTTTCTGTTCGTAAATACCCTGGTAGGTTGACTGAAAACCGGAACCAAATTGCAGACATTTTGGAAGTTTCTCTTTGAGTGGATAGCTTGATGACAACCAGTAAATATTTAGGACACCCAGAAAATATACCTCTGTTGATATCACATACATTATTGAGAATTTTACACACACAGTCCAAATACTGACTTTTAGCACTTGGTGGTATATAGCAATTTCCTATGTGAATAGGCTTTAGGTGAGGCCGATTAAACCTGATATTACTTCCATATCATCTGACATGAGATCTCTGTTTATCATATAAATCCGTAAACATGGGCACCCTCATAGATATTATCCTGACCAACTTGCCCTCCAAATACACCTCTGCTCTTTTAAATCCAGGATCTCAGCGATCACTGCCTCATTTCCTGCATCCGCTATGGGTCCACGGTCAAACGACCACCCAACATCACTGTCAAACGCTCCATAAAACACTTCTGCGAGCGGGCCTTTCTAATCGACCTGGCCAAGGTATCCTGGGAAAAGATTGACCTCATCCCGTCAGTCAAAGACGCCTGGTTGTTCTTTAAAAATAATTTCCTCATCTTTAAATAAGCATGCCCCTTTCAAAAATGTTAGAACTAAGAACAGATATAGCCCTTGGTTCACTCCAGACCTGACTGCCCTCGACCAGCACAAAAACATCCTGTGGCAGACTGCACTAGCATCGAATAGTCCCCGCGATATGCAACTTTTCAGGGAAGTCAGGACCCAATACACACAGTCAGTCAGGAACCGAAATTTGCAACCTGTAGAGTCCATGGAGAATAAGAGCACCTCCTCCCAGCTGCCCATTGCACTAAGGCTAGGTAACACTGTCACCACCGATAAATCCACAATAATTGAGAATTTCAATAAGTTTTTCTCCACGGCTGGCCATGCTTTCCTCCTGGCTACCCCGGCTAACGGCTCCTTACCTCCCATAGCTACTTGCCCAAGCCTCCCCAGCTTATCCTTTACCCAAATCCATATAGCAAATGTTCTGAAAGAGCTGCAAAACCTGGACCCGTACAAATTAGCTGGACTAGACAATCTGGACCCTCTCTTTCTAAAATTATCCGCTGCCATTGTTGCAACCCCTATTACCAGTCTGTTCAACCTCTCTTTCATATTGTCCGAGATCTCTAAAGATTGGAAAGCTGCCGCAGTCATCCCCCTCTTCCAAGGGGGTGACACTCTAGACCCAAACTGTTGAAGACCTATATCCATCCTGCCCAGCCTTTCTAAAGTCTTTGAAAGCCAAGTTAATAAACAGATCACTGACCATTTCGAATCCCACCGTAGCTTCTCCGCTGTGCAATCAAGTTTTCGAGCTGGACACAGGTGCACCTCAGCCACGCTCAAGGTACTAAACGATATCATAACCGCCATCGATAAAAGACAGTACTGTGCAGCCGTCTTCATCGACCTGGCCAAGGCTTTCGACTCTGTCAATCACTGTATTCTTATTGGCAGACTCAACAGCCTTGGTTTCTCAGACTGCCTTGCCTGGTTCACCAACTTCTTCTCAGACAGAGTTCAGTGTGTCAAATCGGAGGGCTTGTTGTCCGGACGTCTGGCAGTCTCTATGTGGGTACCACAGGGTTCAATTCTCGGGCCGACTCTTTTCTCTGTATAAATCAACGATGTCGCACTTGCTGCGGGTGATTCTCTGATCCACCTCTACGCATACGACACCATTCTGTATACATCTAGCCCTTCATTGGACACTGTGTTAACTAACCTCCAAACGAGCTTCAATGCCATACAACACTCCTTTTGTGGCCTCCAACTGTTCTTAAACGCTAGTAAAACCAAATGCATGCTTTTCAACCGTTCGTTGCCTGCACCCGCCCGCCCGACTAGCATCACTACTCTGGACGGTTCTGACTTAGAATATGTGGACAACTACAAATACCTAGGTGTCTGGCCAGACTCTAAACTCTTCTTCAGACTCATATTAAACATCTTCAATCCAAAATTCAATCTAGAATCGGCTTCCTATTTCGCAACAAAGCCTCCTCCACTCACGCCGCCAAACATACCCTCGTAAAACTGACTATCCTACCGATCCTCGACTTTGGCGATGTCATTTACAAAATAGCTTCCAACACTCTACTCCGCAAACTGGATGCAGTCTATCACAATGCCACCCGTTTTGTCACCAAAGCCCCTTATACCACCCACCACTGCTACCTGTATGCTCTAGTTGGCTGGCCCTCGCTACATATTCGTCGCCAGACCCACTGGCTCCGGGTCATCTATAAGTCTTTGCTAGGTATAGCTCCGCCTTATCTCAGCTCGCTGGTCACGATAACAACACCCACCCGTAGCACACACTCCAGCAGGTATATCTCACTGGTCATCCCCAAAGCCAACACACCCTTTGGCCGCCTTTCCTTCCAGTTCTCTGCTGCCACTGACTGGAATGAATTGCAAAAATTGCTGAAGCTGGAGACTTCTATTTCCCTCACTAACTTTAAACATCATCTTTCTGGGCAGCTAACCGATCGCTGCAGCTGTTCATAGCCCATCTGTAAATAGCCCACCCAATCTACCTACCTCATCCCCATAGTTTTTATTTACTTTTCTGCTCTTTTGCACATCACTTGCACATCACTATCTGATCATCTATCACTCCAGTGTTAATTTTCTAAATTGTAATTACTTCGCTACTATGGCCTATTTATTGCCTTACATCCTCACGCCATTTGCACACAATATATAGACTTTCTTTTTTTTCCTATTGTGTTACTGTCTGTACGTTTATTTATTCCATGTGGTACTCTGTTGTTGTTTGTGTCGCACTGCTTTGCTTTATCTTGGCCAGGTTGCAGTTGTAAATGAGAACTTGTTCTCAACTAGTTTACCTGGTTAAATAAAGGTAAAATAAAAAATATGTTTATGCAGAGTCACTTTAACTATACATTCATGTACATACTACCTCAATTAGCTTGACTAACCGGTGCCCCCGCACATTGGCTACCCAGACTATCTGCATTGTGTCCCGCCACCCGCCAACCCCTCTTTTATCTTACTGATACTCTCTGTTTATCATGTATGCATAGTCACTTTAACCATACTTACATGTACATACCTCAATTAGCCTGACTAACCGGTGCCTTGCTACTGTATATAGCCACTCTACTGTTATTTTTTAGTGTCTTTTTACTGTTTTATTTCTTCTGTTGCTCACCTAATACCTTTTTTTTAACTTAAAATCAAACTGTTGGTAAGGGCCTGTAAGTAAGCATTTCACTGTTGTATTTGGCGCACGTGACAAATTAACTTTAATTTGATCTTCTCTCAGCCTTAAAGGAATATGTTTCTGGACATATATAGCAACACCTCCGCCATTTGCGTTCCTATATTTCCTGTTTATGCTAAAACAATGTATGTCTACTACTGCATCATCAAAGGAATTATCTAAGTGTGTTTCAGAGATGGCCAGACTATGAATGTTTTCTGATGTTGGTCATTTGTCCATTTCTGGAACCTTGTTTCTCAGGCTACAATATAAGCTATTTTGGGGTCTTTTCTAGGTTGCTTGTTTATACACGATGCAGCGAGGAGTGCCGTTGTGTAGAAAGAGGTGGCTGCCTCGAAGATAGTTTTTTTTGCGAACGGCAACTAGGGCCTCCGTTGGCTCGGTGGTTTGAAATCGCGGAAATCCCGCTGTAAGTTGGTCCTCTATTGGGGACAGAGGGCACGGTCTTCCAGCTGAAGGAGGACCAGACTCAAGGTACCCCGATTAATCGGCAGGGACGATTTAAAGTTGTCATAACAATTGGTAATCAGCATTTTTGGTCACAGATTATGGCCGAAGACATTCCACGAGGAGACTACGTGGCAGGCTTGACCACCTGTATCACGAGTGCAGCAATGAGCCAAGATAAGTTGCTCATTAGTATTTAAACTTATCTTAAAAAACAATCAATCTTCACATAATCACTAGTTAACTACACATGGTTGATGATATTACTAGTTTAACTAGCTTGTCCTGCGTTGCAAATAATCAATGCAGTGCCTGTTAATTTATCATCGAATCACAGCCTACTTCGCCAAACAGGTGATGATTTAGCAAGCACATTTGCAAAAAAAGCACTGTTGTGGCACTAATGTACCTAACCATGAACATCAATGCCTTTCATAAAGTCAATACACAGAAGTATATATTTTTTTACACCTGCATACTTAGTTAAAAGAAATTCATGTTAGCAGGCAATATTAGCAAGGGAAATGGTGTCACTTCTCTTGCGTTCTGTGCAAGCAGTGTCAGGGTATATGCAGCAGTTTGGCCGCCTGGCTCGTTGCGAACTGTGTGAAGACCATTTATTCATAACCAAGACCGTAATTCATTTGCAAAGAATAAACATTTTGTTTAGTTTCCGGATTTGACCATATTAATGATCAAATTAATGATATTAATGATCAAAGGCTCATATTTCTGTGTTTTTATTATATTACAATTAAGTCTATGATTTGATATTTGATAGAGCAGTCTGACTGAGCGGTGGTGGGCAGCTGCAGGCTCGTAAGCATTCATATATATATATATATAATATATAATATATATATATATATAATATATATATATATATATATATATATATATAATATATATATAATATATATATATAAAAATCGTCCCATGTAATCGGTATCGGCTTTTTTTGGTCCTCCAATAATCGGTATCGGCGTTGAAAAATCACAATCGGTTGACCTCTAGACCAGATTGGTGGACGTGGTTAGAGGGACTGATGTTGTCGCCCTGTTGTTTGATGTTGGAGATCACTTCCCTGGAATCAGTTTCTCCCCTTAACCCTTTGACACGTACCAACAAACGGGTGGGATCATTCTACAGTAGTCCCTGCCGTGCACGCTGTGATTAGAGTGCTTATTTAGAACGTCCAATTTCGATTGATGCAACAGTCAGCGTCTGGCAACACTGTTTTTTTCACAAACATTTTGCGCTAACATAGTCCTTACAAAGTTATGCCCTGAATGTTACCAGCTTATTTTTGGATGCAATGTTCAGATATTCACAGAAGTAGCGACTGCAAAACACAATCATCCAAACCGGAAAATGTAGGCTACATTAGTCGTAGTGCTAACTGAGGAAAGATTGACATAACCTCAAGCAGTCACATTTAGGTCACTCTTTGCTGACAGAAACCACAAAATGAATTAGCTAATAGCAATTACTATTTACAATTCATCACATCACAGGTGAGCTCACCATTTGATCTAAATAACTGAGTAAAACACTTTCTAAATGTCAGAAGTAATCCGACGTTGTGTAGTTTGTGTGCGCCACCACATTTAGTTTTTTCGCGTCAACCAAAGATCAGAAGAGGAGACAAGATGAGTTTGATCTGTTTTCAGTATGCATGTTGAAGGGGGTGTCTCATCTACGATCATTCACACTTCCAGAAGTTTACTCGAAAGATGAGTCAACCATTCCTTCCCTTCATTTTGATATAACATTTTTGCTTTGATAGACGTTCACGTGACACCCAGAATGCAACAATGAGAACAACAATAAAGGCAATGCAAGTGCAAGCCAGAAAATGTGCCATAGGGAAACATTTGTGCAAGGCTGTGCACATGTCTGCACACTTGACCTGTCAAAACACTGGGCAAGTGGGAGGACAGTGTGCAACACATCTCATCTGGAGGACACTTTGATCCAATAGCGGACATGCATAAAGATGGTCGCCCCCATGTACTTACCACAAATGCCTCCATTTGCTAAGTTCGCTGTGTAATAGTGCTTTTCATTAACTTGTTTTTGTATGTATCTGCATTAGCACAGTAAACGTGATCCTTATTCTAGCTCCAAGACAGCGGCAATTTGGAAAAACAAAAAAGTATATTGTGCTGATTCATTGGCATATTGAACCATAGTTTAAAATCTTTGTAGGTAGTACTTAAACAATGAGGTCATATCTGAATTCCTCCATATTTATGCACCTTCGTCATTCTGATCAGAGTAGCCTTATTGTTTGATTTTGTGATTTTTTTTTTTTTTTTGCGTGATTAAAAACATACAAAATTACTTACATCTAAAATCTGCTTGTCCTGCAATTCATTTTACTTGCCCCGGACCCCTGAGCAGTGTAACGCCCTAACACTGATGTGTCTACGTGTCTTTCACATGCTGTGCGCGTGCATGTGAGTTTCATTCTCAGTGCCCACTGATGGGTTATGACATCTCCTCTAATGTAAATGGTGCATCCATTAACACACCCTGATCAAAGTGCCAACCTCCAGGGTGCCTTATAACTGACACTCATACACTGATATTATATGGTCATGTATTATCAACTCGATATGGAAGCCACAACTTCTAAGGCACCCTGGTGTGGGTGTGTATGTTTTTTATCTGAAGACTTGCCTGGGAGGACTGGTGGGGTTCTTATCACAGAAAGTGTTTTTGCTAATGCGATAAGAGCAGAAAGTCTCTTGCTCCTTCTCTCTCGCTCTCTACTATTGAGCCAATAAATTTAATTGAAATTCAAATTCCCTCACCCTCCCTCCCTCTCACTCTGCTCTAGGGGCCTGAGGCCAGGGCGTCACCCAGAGGAGGATGACATAGTGCCTGAGCTGACCCGCCTAGTCTACCCCCGAGAGAGACCTGACTGGGATGAGACCATCAGCGCCATGGTGATATGGAGACACACACACATTTACATACTACATAAACGTACACACAGAGACAAATACGTGCACACAAACCCATTACAACATGTGTGTGTGTGTGTGTATATATATGTGTATATATATATATATGTGTATATATATATATATATATATATATATATATATATATATATATATATATATATATATATATATATATATATATATATATATATATATATATATATATATATATAATCAGCTCTGGAAAAAATTAAGATCACTGCAAAATTATCAGATTCTCTGGTTTTACTATTTATTTGTATGTGTTCTGGTAAGATGAAAATGTTTGTTTTATTCTCTAAACTACTGACAACATTTCTCCCAAATATAAATATTGCCATTTAGAGCATTTATTTGCAGAAAATGACAAAATAACAAAAAAGATGCAGTGTTGTCAGACCTCGAATAATGCAAAGAAAATGAGTTCATATTCCTTTTTAAACAACACAGTACTAATGATTTAACTTAGGAAGAGTTCAGAAATCAATATTTGGTGGAATAACCCTGATTTTCAATCACAGCTGTCATGTGTCTTGGCATGCTCTCCACCAGACTTTCACATTGATGTTGGGTGACTTTATGCCACTCCTGGAGAAAGAATCACAGATTCTCCACCAAATTTCACAGTGGGGGTGAGACACTGTGGCTTGTAGGCTTCTCCAGGTCTCGCAACCACTGTGAAATTTGGTGGAGGATAGGTGATAATCTGGGGGTGCTTCAGCATGGCTGTAATCGGGTAGATTTGTCTTTGTGAAGGACGCATGAATCAAACCACGTACAAGGTTGTCCTTGAAGAATACTTGCTTTCTTCTGCTCTGACAATGTTCCCCGAACCTGAGTGAGGATTGGTTTTTCCAGCAGGACAATGCTCCATGCCACACAGCCAGGTCAATCAAGGTGTGGATGGAGGACCACCAGATCAAGACCCTGTCACGGCCAGCCCAATCTCCAGACCTGAACCCTATTGAAAAGCTCTGGAATGTGACCAAGAGGAAGATGGATGGTCACTAGCCATCAAACAAAGCTGAGCTGCTTGAATTTTTGTGCCAGGAGTGGCATATTCACCCAACATCAATGTGAAAGACTGGTGGAGAGCATACCAAGACACATGAAAGCTGTGAGGTCTGACAACACTGCACATTTTTGACCAGACCAAATAAATGCTCTAAATAACAATATTTTAATTTGCAATTTGGGAAAAATGTTGTCAGTAGTTTATAGAATGAAACAAAAATGTTAATTTTACCCAAACACAGACCTATAAATAGTAAAACCAGAGAAACTGATCATTTTGCTGTGTGTTTGGACACATCTACTCATTCAAGGGTTTTTCTTTATTTTTACTATTTTCTACATTGTAGAATAGTAGTTAAGACATCACAACTATGAAATACCACATATGGAATCATGTAGGAACCAAAAAAGTGTTAAACAAATCAAAATATATTTTAGATTCTTCAAAGTATCCACCCTTTGCCTTGATGACAACTTTGCACACTCTTGGCATTCTCTCAACCAGCTGCATGAGACATTATTTTCCAAGAGTCTTGAAGGAGTTCCTGCATATGCTGAGCACTTGTTGGCTGCTCTTCCTTCACTCTGCGGACCAACTCATCCCAAACCATCTCAATTGGGTTGAGTTGGGGTGATTGTGGAGGCCAGGTCATCTGATGCAGAACTCCATCACTCTCCTCCTTGGTCAAATAGCCCTTACACAGTCTGGAGGTGTGTTTGGGGTCATTTTTCTGTTGAAAAACAAATGATAGGCCCAATAAGGGCAAAACAGATGGGATGGTGTTTTGCTGCAGAATGCTGGGTTAGCCATGCTGGTTAACTGCGCCTTGAATTCTAAATAAATCACTGACAGTGTCATCAGCAAAGCACCATCACACCACCACCTCCATGCTTCACAGTGGGAACCACACATGTGGAGATAATCCGTTCACCTACTCTGCGTCTCACAAAGACATGGCGGTTGGAACCAAAATTCTCAAATTTGGACTCATCAGACCAAAGAAAATGTTTCTGTTGTTCTAATGTCCATTGCTCGTGTTTCTTGCCTCAAGCTACTTTGAAGAATCTCATATATACAATACATTTTGATTTGTTTAATGGTTTTTTGGTTACTACATAATTACATATATGATATTTCATAGTTTTGATGTCTTCACTATTATTTTATAATGTGGAATATGGCAACAAAAAAATAAAAAACTTGAATGAGTAGGTGTGTCCAAACTTTTACTGTACTGTGTGTGTGTGTATATATATATGTGTATATATGTATGTGTATATATATATATATATATATATATATGTATGTGTATATATATATATATATATATATATATATATATATATATATACAGTACAGTCAAAAGTTTGGACACAATGTAACTCCAAGTCAATCACACTTCTGTGAAATCAAACTGTCCACTTAGGAAGCAACACTGATTGACAATACATTTCACATGCTTTTGAGCAAATGGAATAGATAACAGGTGGATAGGCAATTAGCAAGACAACCCCAATAAAGGAGTGGTTCTGCAGGTGGTGACCACAGACTACTTCTCAGTTCCTATGCTTCCTGGCTGATGTTTTGGTCACTTTTGAATGCTGGCGGTGCTTTCACTCTAGTGGTAGCATGAGACGGAGTCTACAACCCACACAAGTGGCTCAGGTAGTGCAGCTCATCCAGGATGGCACATCAATGCGAGCTGTGGCAAGAAGGTTTGCTGTGTCTGTCAGCGTAGTGTCCAGAGCATGGAGGCGCTACCAGTAGATAGGCCAGTACATCAGGAGACGTGGAGGAGGCCGTAGGAGGTCAACAACCCAGCAGCAGGACCGCTACCTCCGCCTTTGTGCAAGGAGGAGCAGGAGGAGCACTGCCAGAGCCCTGCAAAATGACCTCCAGCAGGCCACAAATGTGCATGTGTCTGCTCAAACGCTCAGAAACAGACTCCATGAGGGTGGTATGAGGGCCCGATGTCCACAGGTGGGAGTTGTGCTTACAGCCCAACACCGTGCAGGACGTTTGGCATTTGCCAGAGAACACCAAGATTGGCAAATTCGCCACTGGCGCCCTGTGCTCTTCACAGATGAAAGCAGGTTCACACTGAGCACGTGACAGAGTCTGGAGACACCGTGGAGAACGTTCTGCTGCCTGCAACATCCTCTAGCATGACTGGTTTGGCGGTGGGTCAGTCATGGTGTGGGGTGGCATTTCTTTGGGGGGCCTCCATGTGCTCGCCAGAGGTAGCCTGACTGCCATTAGGTACCGAGATGAGATCCTCAGACCCCTTGTGAGACCATATGCTGGTGCGGTTGGCCCTGGGTTCCTCCTAATGCAAGACAATGCTAGACCTCATGTGGCTGGAGTGTGTCAGCAGTTCCTGCAAGAGGAAGGCATTGATGCTATGGACTGGCCCGCCCGTTCCCCAGACATGAATCCAATTAAGCACATCTGGGACATCATGTCTCGCTCCATCCCTCACCACAGACTGTCCAGGAGTTGGCGGATGCTTTAGTCCAGGTCTGGGAGGAGATCCCTCAGGAGACCATCCGCCACCTCATCAGGAGCATGCCCAGGCATTGTAGGGAGGTCATACAGGCACGTGGAGGCCACACACACACTACTGAGCCTCATTTTGACTTGTTTTAAGGACATTACATCAAAGTTGGATCAGCCTGTAGTGTGGTTTTCCACTTTAATTTTGAGTGTGACTCCAAATCCAGACCTCCATGGGTTGATAAATTTGATTTCCATTGATAATTTTCATGTGATTTTGTTGTCAGCACATTCAACTATGTAAAGAAAAAAGTATTTAATAAGAATATTTCATTCATTCAGATCTAGGATATGTTATTTTAGTGTTCTCTTTATTTTTTTGAGCAGTAATATATATATATATATATATATATGCACACAGTGCTTTTGGAAAGTATTCAGACCCCTTGTCTTTTTCCCCATTTCCTTACGTAACAGCCTTGTTCAAAAATGTATTACATCCCCCCTCTCAATCTACACACAATAACCCATAATGACAAAGCAAAAAAGGGTTTTTAGAAATTTTTGCAAAGTTATATAAAAAAAAAGCTGAAATATTACATTTACATAAGTATTCAGACCCTTTACTCAGTACTTTGTTGAAGCACCTTTAGCAGCGATTGGGTATGACGCTACAAGCTTGGCACACCTGTAATTGGGGAGTTTCTCCCGTTCTTCTCTGCAGATCATCTCAAACTCTGTCAGGTTGGATGGGGAGCATTGCTGCACATCTATTTTCAGGTCTCTCCTGAGATGTTTGATTGGGATCAAGTCCGGGCTCTGGCTGGGCCACTCAAGGACATTCAGAGACTTGTCCCGAAGACACTCCTGCGTTGTGTTGGCTGTGTGCTTAAGGTCGTTGACCTGTTGGAAGGTGAACCTTTCATCTTTCCCTTGATTCTGACTAGGGATGAAACAGTTAACGTTTTCACGATAAACCACATCAAAATTCCTGACGGTTTGTATTACCGTTTCAATTTGTAATTATTAAAACCGTGTTTGATTACCGCGGTTTGAAAAACTCACGGTAAATACTGTCCAGTATCAACCAAAGTTAGCAACAGTCTGACGGAGACGCAGCATGGGTTTTGTTTTGTGTGAAAACACTTCTAAGAGGACCAAATCTGAAGTGTGGTCATATTTTTGTTTTACAAGAGTGCTGAGAGAAACTTAATCAAAGATGGTCACCCTGTTTACAGAACATGCACAAAAAACGCTACGAAAGGGGACATCACTTGAGTCGTCTTCGTGACCACCACTTTATAGCGAGTGCAAGGTAAGTTAACTTTTAGCTCAATGCATGATGCGGGGACTTCGGAATGGGGGGAAATGTAATGGTTTGTCTGTCTAACTTGCTAATAGCTTGTCAATGATGTGAACTGAAGCTTGCAGTGTTACCTACTCTTGTAAAAACACTACACATTGTTCTGCTGCTGTATGCGTTGTGTGTCTGCAGACTCTATTCGCCCATTGATAGGCTGGACAATAGAACAAGTCAAATTCACCCAAGGCTGAAAAACAGCAAAATACCATTGGCTAAGCTGGAACACTAGCGCAATCCCGTAGCAAATGAATGGAATCAAACGTTCGCAGAGCGTTCCATTTCGTCTAAATGGCACAAAAAAATGTATCCCTTTTTTTACCACTACAATCTGTTCGTCGGACGAAGCTGGCGAAAAAATCCCAACTTGTGTAGAAAGTTACATCCGCACCTTGATGGTGTCAACTGTGCTTATGTCTGCGTAATGAGAAAGTACGGAAAACATGAACACTTCTGACTATTTCTGGTCTAGTGATCAATGACAAACGAGCTTGCTGCCCAGACTTACATAATTACAAAGAGGAGATTCTCCTGATTTTTAAAATTTTGCCCGACTTGAATATACACATTGTGAAATATTTTGCAAAATAGACCGGCATGCCTACCCATAGGAAACAATGGGGTGAGCTCAGCGTTCAAAGGGCAAAAAGTATTTTGGTTCAATCATTTGATGACAACCAAAATCGCTGCCCAGACTTACATAATTATAAAGAGTAGATTATAATGATTAAAATGCCGTCCGACTTGAAAAAATCTAAACATACATATTGGAGATATTTGACGAAATATGCCTATATTCCCCCAAAGGAAACAATGGGACGGCCTCAGAGTTCCATGAGTAATTTTTGTTGTTTACATTTGAACTATAAACAACGTGAGCAGGTCTCATTGCCAACAATAACGAAGCAGGCATTGCAACGTAGAACAATAAGCTGGCAATAGAACTTTCAGAAGGCGAGTTGGTGCCATGGTGCTCAATAGAACTAATAGGAGCTGATAGGTTGAAAAATAAGGCCTATTTTTTTTTCCGCGATTACTTCAAAACGACGGCTAGCAGCTGGGGAATATGGTCATATTTTGAAACTGGGCAGATGCAATGAACTAGTCTTTATCAGAAAAAAAGTGTTCTTAAAAATGTAATGTATCCAGCCTACCATTGCACACGATAACATGTTATGTAGTTTAGTCACTCAACCAACATATTTTGTTCATTTAAAATCCGGCAGTCAACTTGCTTGTAAAAGTGTTCCAACCAGAGAAACACTATAGACTCCTATACATTTATGTCAATTGTTAGGCTCATTGCAATTACTATCACTGTCTTATTATGACTCATTTGTATTTATGTAAATTGTGCATTGGGTCATTGCATATAATCAAATGCAACACAGAATATAGACTGTGAGTGAGTGAATGATGATAATATGTTTTAATGTAACACCACCAATAATAATAAATTTTCTATTCCCTTGTTTACAGAGTGGGTGTGCAGCAGGCAAACCCAGTGACGCTATTGGTCCCTCATCTACAGTTGTGACAGACACTCGAGCAAGCATTTAAAAAGACAGGCTGCTTATGCACCCACATCAAAAAAAGCTCAAGACCTCATGGCAGCCCTTTCATATAACATTGCAAAGGACATGATGCCATTTCAAATTGTTGAGAGTCCTGGCTTTCTGAGGCTGATGAAGGTTGCCATGCCTCACTACAAAGTGCCATCACAAACATTATTTTCCAAGACTGAAATCCCAAACCTGTACAACCAGGTTAAAGCTTATGTTGGAAAAAGTTTGGTTCAAGGTACATGGTTTGCTGCAACTACTGACCTCTGGACCAGTGAAAGTGGGGGTGGTCAACCCTACATCAGCTTCACTATCCATTACCTCACCCCAGACTGGCAACTGGAATCAAACTGCCTGGAAACTGTTCTTCCCAGAAGATCACTCGGCTCACAACATCAGAGAGTTTGAGAATATGCTGGAAGAGTGGGGGATCAACGAGAAAGACCTGGTCTGCATAACCACAGACAACGCAACCAACACGATCAAGGCTTTTGAAAAGTTCCCAGATCTGTGGCTTGGGTGCTTTGGCCATAATTTGAACCTGGCCATCTCAAAGGCTCTGAAAATTCAGAGAGTTGACACAGCAGTCAAGGTCTGCCGTCATCTGGTCCGAGGCTTCTCACGGAGCTGGACTGAGTGAACTGAGAGAAAAGCAAGCTGCCCTCAACATGCCACAGAAGGCTCTGATCCATGATGTTGTGACCCAATGGGGATCGACACAAGATCCTTGAGAGTTTCCTTAGCCAACAGCAGCCAGTCTGTGTGACACTGGCTGGAGAAAGAGGATCATGGCATCTGATGCCGACATAAGTGTCATGGAGCAACTGTGCCAGCTCCTTGTACCTCTAAGCAAGTTTACAGATGTACTTGCCTCAGAGACACAAGTGACACTGTCAGCCATCAAGCCTGTCCTGGAACACAACACCTGTGATGTTCAGGTGGAAAAGGATACAGAGCCATCCCTGACCAAGGGGATGAAAAGGGTAATGAGAGAAGACCTTATCAACAGATACACAGAGAAGGCAAAGAGTCATGCACATGGCTTGTTTCATTGACCCCTGCTTTAAAATGAGCTTTTTAGATGAGCTCGAGGCTGCAAAAGTTGACATAAAATGTTCATACTGTTTCTTCTCTAATCCTGACTAGTCTCCCAGTCTCTGCTGCTGAAAAACATCCCCACAGCATGATGCTTCCACCACCATGCTTCACCGTAGGGATGGTGCCAGGTTTCTCCCAGATGTGATGCTTGACCAAAGAGTGCAACTTGGTTTCATCAGACACAGAGAATCTTGTTTCTCATGGTCTGAGAGTCCTTTAGGTGCCTTTTTGGCAAACTCCAAGCGGGCTGTCATGTGCCTTTTACTGAGGAGTGGCTTCCGTCTGGCCACTCTACCTTAAAGGCCTGATTGGTGGAGTGCTGCAGAGATGGTTGTCCTTCTGGAAGATTCTCCCATCTCCACAGAAGAACTCTGGCGCTCCTTCATAGTGACCATCGGGTTCTTGGTCACCTGCCTGACCAAGGCCCTTCTCCCCGATTGCTCATTTTGGCCCGGCGGTGTCTTGGTGGTTCCAGACTTCTTCCATTTAAGAAGGATGGAGGCTACTGTGTTCTTGGGGACCTTCAATGCTGCATACATTTTTTTGGTGTCCTTCCCCAGATCTGTGCCTTGACACAATCTTGTCTCGGAGCTCTCGGACAATTCCTTTGACCTCATGGTTTGGTTTTTGCTCTGACGTGCACTGTCAACCGTGGGATTTTAAATAGACAGGTGTGTGCCTTTCCAAATCATGTCCAATCATTGACATTTTGAAAATAAAAGAGAGCCGCACACTCTAGGAGCTCAGATGCAATAATTGAAATACCAACGTTTCGACAGCCAAGCTGTCTTCTTCAGGGTTTAATAATAATAAATAATAATTATACCCTGATGAAGACAGCTTGGCTGTTGAAACGTTGGTAATTAAATTATTGCATCTGAGCTCCTAGAGTGTGCGGGCTCTCTTTTTATTTTCAAGTTTTCTACTCCGCTAGCCAGCACCTCGTCTTAATAGGTGTGCGTTTCTTTTTCTTCTTCTTCTAAATCATTGAAATACACCACAAGTGGACTCCAATAAAGTTGTAGAAACATATCAAGGATGATCAATGGAAACAGGATGCACCTGAGCTCAATTTCGAGTCTCATAGCAAAGGGTCTGAATACTTGTGTAAATACGTTTTTTTAAATATATACATTTGCAGAAAATGGTAAAATACTGTTAACGCGTTGTCATTATGGGGTGTTGTGTGTAGATTGAGGAGGAAAAATATTGATTTAATCCATTTCAAAATAAGGCTGTAACGTAAGACAATGTGGAAAAGGTAAAGGGGTCTGAATACTTTCGATTGCACTGTATGCACATACAGTATATAGCTTCCATGACACACACACACAACGCATCAATACATCCTAGCTTAGAGCGATCCCAACAATATCAACGCTAATCAAACATTAACCTCTTAAATAACAAGACTCCCCCTTTTTTTGGTGCATCAACTATAACAATCAGACATCAGTGAGTTCAACAATGAACAAGAACCTGAAAGACAAACAAAACCAGAAAAATGAGTTATGACAGCATAAAAGAACGTGACACTGACACTTATTCAGAAAATAATAATGTGTTATAATATTGGACCGTAGACAAGCTCTTCTTATTATTTAGTCATTTCAAAGGCTCGTTGACTCTGGAAAGTCTTATCTCAGTCTCCTTAAATTAACTGTCTTAACTGTTAGGGAAATGTCATTATATGAAACTGAAATGCTGGAACAACATCCAGTCTTGGCTCCCATTCATGAAATTATGATTTTGTCTCTCTTGTACATCATGTAAAGTAACTTTAAATGTAGTGGGGATGTATCAGCACTTAATATCATGTACATTAATTACGTATGTTGGCTAAACTTAAGAAGAATTTTAATGAAGATATTGTATTGTTTAAACCAACCACTTAAATCAGATTTATTCAATATTAATCAAATTATTATATTAATAAATTAATGTAATCCTTGTCATATTCAAGCACTCCATTTTTTTGTGTAATTATCTCAATGTACCAAAGTCTCCATTAATCATATGGTACCTAAACTCATTCAGTTATTTCAACACCATCCAAGCCCAGCTTCTTTTTTCTCTCCAGCTGAGCTGCATTCAGCAGCATCAGTGGTGCTATCTGAAATGGGGCTGTCTCCATGGTAACATGACATGTCCCCCACCACTCGCACTTTGGAACCACAAAAATTTGATACAGTGGAGAAGACACACTGGGTCCCTAATGGCGCCCTTTTCCCTATATAGTGCTCTACTTTTGACGAACCCTATGGGCCCTGGTCAAAAGAAGTACACTACAAAGAGAATGGGGTGAACTTTCATCTCGTTCCAGCTAATTAATATTGATCACTTTTGAAACATTAAAGGCGTGGCATGTCTGCTGTTTGTTAGATGTTTTATTATGTTATTATGAAGGGAGCAGCTTTTAAAAGGGGCCTAGATGTGTGAATAAATTACACGCAATAAATCTCTCTTGTGGGTTGGGGACATTGTCTTGATTTATTGTATTCCTTATTATTTTTCAATTTCTTTTTTTTCTTTCTCTACATTGCTGGTAAGTGCCCATAAGTAAGCATTTCACTGTTAGTCTACAACTGTTGTTTACAAAAGCATGTGACAAATCAAATTTGATTTGATAAAAAAATGCTAAGCTAGTTAGCGTTAGCTGTTACAATGTGCCCAAATGGCAGGAGCCGACATGCGTGGCAGGCAGTGGTGTGCTGCAATTCAGAGGATGAATCGATAAATAAGTCTGCCAAGCTCTCGACGTGCCACAACGATTGACTGAGGGCACATTGTTAACAGAACATTGTTTTGGTCTTATTGCAAAAGAGAATGTGTTTTCAGTGGTTAAATGAAAGTACAATTTATAAAAAATAGACCTACATGAATAAATGTACATGCTGCAAGTTATTGACTAAGTCATTTACCAGTAGTTAGTCAATAAATATATGTGGATAATGCCTAAATGCAATACATAAGCAGAATCCTTCCCATTCATCGTCACTTAATTCGACATAGGTGACTGCATAATATCCAACAAACCAGGTGAAATTTGGCAACACCTGCACTGTATTCCTTTATTTAGCAAGTCTTGATGAGCCCTCGCCTTCTTCAAGACACAGTTGAATATTTTATAGGTACAGCTGAACCTCTGAGAATGTATTAGCTAGACTTGATAAGCCTCTCCCCTTGGGGAAGCACTGAAGAGGTTGCTACCAGGGTTTGTCTGCTCCGAGTAGTTCTTAATAGCCTGCTTGTCACTCTGTTTTTGCTTAAGCAGAATCATTTTCGATGCCAAACAGCAATAACATTGGAGTCGGCTAAAGCAGAAAGAATAGAAAGAGACTGGCACACAGGCTAAGCGATTCTACATTCCCGTTCACAGCTACTGCAGGCCTGACATGATGCTATCTGTACACCGGCCCACCTGGCTCCTGTCTCTGACCTCATTGCCAATCATGCTTATCTGCTTATTGCCTTCCCGGTTTTTGTCTGCAACCAGCTAGAAAGAGACCAAACTTTCTCTTCTCTCTCAATGGGCTTTATTGGCTTGGGAAACATGTGTTTACATTGCCACAGCAAGTAAAATAGATAAACAAAAGTTAAATAAAAAATGAACAGTAAACGGTACACAAAATAATAATGTCATTATGTCTTTATACAGTGTTGTAATGATTTGCAAATAGTTCAACTACAAAAGGAAAAATAAATAAATATGGGTTGTATTTACAATGGGGTTTGTTCTTCACTGATTGCCCTTGTGGCAACAGGTCACAAATCTTGCTGCTGTGATTGCACACTAATATTTCACCCAGTAGATATGGGAGTTTATCAAAATTGGATTTGGTTTTTAATTATTTGTGGGTCTTTGTAATCTGAGGGAAATATGTGTCTCTAATGTGGTGATACATCGGGCAGGAGGTTAGGAAGTGCAGCTCAGTTTCCACCTTGTTTTGTGGGCAGTGTGCACATAGCCTGTCTTCTCTTTAGAGCCATGTCTGCCAGCGGCAGCCTTTCTCAGTGGCAAGGCCATGTTCACTAAGTCTGTATATTGTCAAAGCTTTCCTTAATTTTGGACTGTGTCAGTGGTCAGGTATTCTGCCACTGTATACTCTCTGTTTGGGGCCAAATAGCATTCTAGTTTGCTCCTGTTTTTTTGTTAATTCTTTCCAATGTGTCAAGTTATCTTTTTGTTTTCTCATGATTTGGTTTGGTCTAATTGTGTTGCTATCCTGGGGCTCTGTGGGGTCTGTTTGTGTTTGTGAACACAGCCCCAGGACCAGCTTGCTTAGGAGAGAGACTCTTCTCCAGATTAATCTCTCTGTAGGTGATGGCTTTGTTATTGAAGGTTTGGGAATCGCTTACTTTTAGGTGGTTGTAGAATTGAATGGCTCTTTGCTGGATTTTGTGCTCTAGGGCTAGATTTGAATTTGTATTTGTGGTCCTGGCAACTGGACCTTTTTGGAACACCATTATTTACTGTCAGGGCCCAGGTCTGACAGAATCTGTGCAGAAGATCTAGGTGCTGCTGTAGTCCCTCCTTGGTTGGGGACAGAAGCACCAGATCATCAGCCAACATTGGACATTTAACTTCAGATTCTAGTAGGTTGATGCCAGGTGCTTCAGACTGTTCTAGTGCTCTTGCCAATGTGTTGACACAGTTGAAGTCAGAAGTTTACATACACCTTAGCCAAATACATTGAAACTCAGTTTTTCACAATTCCTGACATTTAATCCTAGTAAAAATGTCTTCGGGACCTATGCTAACTCACATGTCTTAGGTCAGTTAGGATCCCCACTTTATTTTAGTTGAGAGAATCTTTTATTTCTTTCGTCACATTCCCAGTGGGTCAGAAGTTTACATACACTCAATTAGTATTTGTTAGGATTGCCGTTAAATTGTTTAACTTGGGTCAAACATTTCGGGTAGCCTTCCACAAGCTTCCCACAATAAGTTGGGTGAATTTTGGTCCATTCCTCCTGACAGAGCTGATGTAACTGAGTCAGGTTTGTAGGCTTCCTTGCTCGCACACGCTTTTTCAGTTCTGCCCACAAATTTTCTATAGGATTGAGGTCAGGGCTTTGTGATGGCCACTCCAATACCTTGACTGTGTTGTCCTTGAGCCATTATGCCACAACTTTGGAAGTATGCTTGGGGTCATTGTCCATTTGGAAGACCCATTTGTGACCAAGCTTGAACTTCCTGACTGATGTCTTGAGATGTTGCTTCAATATATCCACATATTTTCCTCCTGATGCCATCTATTTTGTGAAGTGCACCAGTCTCTCCTGCAGCAAAGCACCCCCACAACATGATGCTGCCACCCCGTGCTTCACGGTTTGGATGGTGTTCTTCGGCTTGCAAGCCTCCCCCTTTTTCCTCCAAACATAACGATGGTCATCATGGCCAAACAGTTCTATTTTTGTTTCATCAGACCAGAGGACATGTCTCCAAAAAGTACGATCTTTGTCCCAATGTGCATTTGCAAACCGTAGTCTGACTTTTTTTATAGCGGTTTTGGAGCAGTGGCTTCTTCCTTGCTGAGCAGCCTTTCAGGTTATGTCGATATAGGACTCGTTTTACTGAGGATATAGATACTTTTGTAACTGTTTCCTCCAGCATCTTCACATGGTCCTTTGCTGTTGTTGTGGGATTGATTTGCACTTTTTGCACCAAAGTACGTTCATCTCTGGGAGACAGAACGCATCTCCTTCCTGAGCGGTATGACGTCTGCGTGGTCCCATGGTGTTTATACTTGCGTACTATTGTTTGTACAGATGAACGTGGTACCTTCAGGCATTTGGAAATTGCTCCCAAGGATGAACCGGACCTGTGGAGGTCTACACTTTTTTTCCCTGAGGTCTTGGCTGATTTCTTTTGATTTTCTCATGATGTCAAGCAAAGAGGCACTGAGTTTGAAGGTAGGCCTTGAAATACATCCACAGGTACACCTCCAATTGACTAAAATGATGTCAATTAGCCTATCAGAAGCTTCTAAAGCCATGACACAATTTTCTGGAATATTCCAAGCTGTTTAAAGGCACAGTCAACTTAGTGTATGTAAATGTCTGACCCACTGGAGTTGTGATGCAGTGAATTATAAGTGAAATAATCTGTAAAAAATTGTTGAAAAATGACTTGTCATGCACAAACTATGCCAAAACTATAGTTTGTTAACAAGAAATTTGTGGAGTGGTTGAAAAACGGGTTTTAATGACTCCAACCTAAGTGTATGTATACTTCGATTTCAACTGTATATATGTTGAAGAGGGTGGGGCTTAAGTTACATCTCTGTCTCAGCCCACGGCCCTGTGGAAATAAATGTTTTTTGCCCATTTTAACCGCACACTATGTGTACATGGATTTTATAATGTCGTATGTTTTCCCCCCAACACCACTTCAAGAATTTGTATAGCAGACCCTTGTGCCAAATTTAGTCAAAAGCTTTTTTGAAATCATCAAAGCATGAGATGACTTTGCCTTTGTTTGTCACTCGTGAGGCATCATGTTTTTGCTGTTAGTTCTACTGCCAAAAAGATTGGAGAAGTGGTTAACTCTCACATTTCTGATTTGGATAGATAACTCTTGGTGTTTGTTTAGTGTGTTCCAATTTTCCCGGAAATTGTTAGATTCTATGGATTCGCAATTACGTTGAGCTACTTTCTTACGTGATGTTCCTTTTTTTCTGTAGTGTATTTCTTTATTGTTTTAGTGATTCACCCTTTATTTTATTTGAATGTATTTTTTATTTTTTTATTTAACTAGGCAAGTTACAGTGGGTTAACTGCCTTTTTCAGGGGCAGAACGACTGATTTTGACCTTATCAGTTTGGGGATTCTATCTAGCAACCTTTCGGTGACTGGCCCAGCACTCTAACCACTAGCCTACCTGAAGGTGTTGATGCAGGTTTTCTAGGTCTTTATGATTTTGTTTGGATAGATTTAAGAAAAAATAAATAAATAATAATAATTATTAGGTTTTTGCATTCTCCATCAAACCATTTGTCATTGTTTTTCATCTTCTTGTCCGCTTGACATTTTTAGATTTGATAGGGGAGCCGAAAGGTCAAATATACTGTTTAGGCTTTCTACTGCAAGGTTAACACCTTCACTATTACAGTGAAATGTTTTGTCCAGGAAGTTGTCTTAAAGGGATTGAATGTTTTGTTGCCTAATTGTTTTTTTTGGTAGGTTTCTACACTACTATCCTTCCATCTATAGCATGTCTTAATATTGTGCAGTTCTTTTGGCTTTGATGACTCATGATTAAGTATTGCTCTGTTCAGGTAGACAGATTTTGCTGTGATCTGATAGGGGTGTCAGTGGTCTGATTGTGAACTCGCTGAGAGACTCTGGGTTGAGGTCAGTGATAAAGTAGTCTACAGTACTACTGCCAAGGGTTAAGCTGTAGGTGTACCTACCATAGGAGTCCCCTTGAAGCCTACCATTGACTATGTGCAGACCCAGTGTGCGACAGAGCTGCGACCCATTTTTGGTGGTTGTTTTGTCATAGTTGTGTCCTGGGGGGCATATTTGGGAGGGAATACTGTCACCTCCAGGTAGGTGTTTGTCCCCATATGTGCTGAGAGTGTCAGGTTCCTGTCCAGTTCTGGCATTTAGGTTGCCACAGACTAATACGTCCCAGGGCCTGGAAATGGTTGATCTCCCCTTCTAGGATGGAGAAGCTGTCATTGTTAAAGTGGGGGGATACAGGTAGCACACATGAGGACATTTTTCTCTGTTGAGATAATTTCCTTCTTAATTCTATACAGATTTAAAATGTTCCTTTTTTGACTAATGTAATAGTGAGTTGGGTCTCTTCCCTGTTTCACACCTGGTAGTTTGGTGGATGGGACTACCAGCTCTCTGTAACCTAGAGAGCAACCAGTGGTCTCTATACCATGTTTCTTGTAGGATGACAATGTCTGTATTTCCCATTTCTTTTAAGTCTGGGTTCCTGCTCTTTAGGTCTCTCTCTCTCTGTTAGCTTGGTGTTTCTGTTTTCCCTTGTTGACTTTAGCCACACAGGATGACTTGCTGTAATGTTGTCAAGTGCGTTTTAATCTCACTTGGTCACAGATTAGACTCTGTCAGGGGTCAGACTTTACCATGTTGGGTCAAACGTAGCTAGTAGGGGCCTGGAGTGGTCTTGCCTTTGGTAGGTTTGAATCCAACCGACTGCCCTTCTAATACACTCTCCTAACTTTTCTCCCACTCTTTCACTGTCTCTATCCAATTAACATGAAAAATACAAAAATATTAAGTAGCTACTTTGACAACAGTCACTACATCCTGGAATTGTTTCTTTGAACAAATTTGTTTTGGTTTGCACTGTCCCTAGGTTTCTCTCGCATGCAGGTCAACTCATATGGAGTTGTTTGTCAGAGGTGAAGTCACAGGTCATGTATTGACGAGTGTGTCTGTTTCCTTTCCAACATGCAGGCGCGGAGTGCCGAGGTCCCCGAGCTGAGCGCCGAGCCCCTCTTGCGCTCCTGCAGCAGCACGGCCAGCATGAAGGTCAAGAACGTCAAGAAGTGAGTGGACCATCTGACCGAGTAGACTTACCCTGCTATGGGCCTTCTGATACCGCCTTAACTCCTCACATCTGCTACACATCTCTCTCTATCGATCATCCTTTTTCTCTCCATTTTGTTCTCTCTCTTTCGGCTCGCACCCTGTTCTCTCTTGCAACCTTTTTCTCTCTTCAGCTATCACTCTACATCTCTTTCTGTCTCTTCCTCACTCTTGTTATCTGTGTCCCTCACACATGTCCCTTTCTCAGTCTCTCTCTCCCGCTCTCCTTCAATTTTGCCCTTTCTACTGGATTTTATCTATTTTTGCCCTCTTTCTCCTCCCCTCTCTTGTACTCTGTTTTCTTCTTCTCCACCCTCCCTCTTCATTTACTCTCTTCATTATCTATCAGACCCCTAGGCCTAAGGCCTTCATCCTAACCACAGTCCGTCTCTGTATTTCAGACTGTCCTTCACCAAAGGCCACTTCCCCATGCTGGCTGAGTGCGCCCACTTCCACTACGAGAATGTGGACTTTGGCACAATCCAGGTAATCAGACACTTAGCAGAGCACTGTGGTGCTGCTATGTTTTCCTAAAATGTTGGACCGTCTGGTGTGCTGTGGTGGTAGATAAGGTTCCAACCTTGGTTGTGATACAATATATTGATATTGCAATGAAAACGGTGGTGTTGTTTCGAGTGTATATCCCAGTCTTAGTCTTTTCTGATGACACAGTTCATGAAGACAGTGGTCATTTGACTCCACCTCTTTGTTTAATCTGGTGTATGCTAGAGGTCGACCGATTCTGACTTTTCAACACCAAGACCGATTTATTGGGGGACCAAAAAAAGCATATACCGATTAATCGGCCAATTTTTATTTATATATATATATATTATATATTTGTAATAATGACAATTACAACAACACTGAATGAACCCTTTTATTGTAACTTAATATAATCTATTTAGTCTCAAATAAATAATGATACATGCTCAATTTGTTGTAAATAATGCAAAAACGCAGTGTTGGAGACGAAAGTAAAAGTGCAATATGTGACATGTAAAAAAAGCTAACATTTAAGTTCCTTGCTCAGAACATATGAAAGCTGGTGGTTCAATATTCCCAGTTCTTCAATATTCCCAGTTTTGAAGTTTGAGGTTGTAGTTATTATATGAATTATGTCGCGTCGGCTATTTCTCGCTATACCATTTGTATTTCATATACCTTTGACTATTGAATGTTCTAATAGGCACATTAGTATTGCCAGCCTAATCTCGGGAGTTGATAGGCTTGAAGTCATAAACAGCGCTGTGCTTCAAGCATTGCTAAGAGCTGCTGGCAAACACAGTAAAGTTTGAATGAATGCTTATGAGCCTGCTGCTGCCCACCACCGCTCAGTCAGACTGCTCTATCAAATATCAAATCATAGACTTAATTATAATATAATAAAAATTTCATTTCAAACACAAAACATTTATTCTTTCAGTGAAATACGGAACCGTTCCGTATTTTATCTAACGGGTGGCATCCATAAGTCTAAATATTGCTGTTACATTGCACAACCTTCAATCTTATGTCATAATTATGTAAAATTCGGGCAAATTAGTTTCAACGAGCCAGTCGGCCCGAACTGTTGCATATACCCTGACTCCGCCTGCAATGAACGCAAGAGAAGTGACACAATTTCCCTAGTTAATATTGCCTGCTAACATGCATTTATTTGAACTAAATATGCAGGTTTAAAAAAATATACTTCTGTGTATTAATTTTAAGAAAGGCATTGATGTTTATGGTTAGGTACATTCGTGCAACGATTGTGCTTTTGTTAAATCATCACCCGTTTGGCGAAGTAGGCTGTGGTATGATGATAAATTAACAGGCACCGCATTGATTATATGCAATGTGGGACAAGCTAGTTAACCTAGTAATATCATCAACTATGTGTAGTTAACTAGTGATTATGTGAAGCTTGATAGTTTTTTTTATAAGATAAGTTTAATGCTAGCTAGATAGCAACTTACCTTGGCTCCTTGCTGCACTCGTGTAACAGGTGGTCAGCCTGCCATGCAGTTTCCTCGTGGAATGCAATGTAATCGGCCATAATAGGCGTCCAAAAATGCCGATTACCAACTGTTATGAAAACTTGAAATCGGCCCTAATTTATCGGTCGACCTCTAGTGTATGCTGGTGGAATAGGCTATATGTGGTGAGGATGCTATTATTATTTTTAGCTATGTTGTCTCTTCTTGTCAGCACAGCTAGACCCTGTGTTAATAGTTGGCAAGTTAGCCTGTTTTTTTCTGGTGGGCTTTACTAAGCATTTCTCCTTAGAAAATCTGATATTGGTTTCTGTTGACTCTGTGCAAAAATATTCAGCATCCATTCTAAACTGAGAATAGGAGGGAAGCAACACAATCCAATGCCTTTATATCAAAATGTTTTTCGCAAATTAAACACCAAATCTGCATGGTTAGCATGAGAGGTATTTCCACCAGTCACGTCTGCACTATTACCCAATGTATATTACATCATAAATCCGCTATACATAATGCCTAATTCCCACCTCTGCTGACTCCTACCTCTATTGAGTGCATCTCCATATGGTGAAAGGAGAGGTGTATTATCCGCCCAGTGCAGGTGGAGGCGAAACACACACAGAAGGTGCTGCAATACCACCGGGGAGCCCAGAGCTCCACTGTTGTGGTGTTGCTTGCTCGATAATGGAACACACACACTAAAATCACGATACACACACAAACAGATCATGATTCACTCACACACACAGGAATCACGATGCATACACCCACAGACGGATAATGATACACAGACAGATCTGCAAGCACTGGAAGAGGACAAGAACCATCTGAATCCTGTTATAGTGTTTCAGAAGTAGCTTGGTAACTTATCCCCTCTGATTGGTATGTGATGATGAATGTTGATGTAATACTTCTCCACGTCCAGTAGAGGTCAGCATTGTCTCACTTGTTAGCACAGGAGAGATACTCCAGGAATATACTGTAGCATGGTGGTGGGCAGAATCCTGCATTGACTCTCCACTCTCCCTCTCCACCAGGAGCTCCACCAACCAGCACAATCTCACAGTGGTAATACAAAAATAATTTGCATCATTCAAAATCAACATTGGATAATGAACAAGTTTTCCACACTGACTTCTGTGCAAACAAATCCTGTCAATCCTGTCAAATCCTGCCATTCTCAGATGGCATGTATCACTGTTTTCAATAAATCAAATGTATTTATAAGCCCTTTTACATCAGCAGATGTCAAAGTGATTTTACAGGAACCCAGCCAAAACTCCCTAGAAAGGCAGGGACTTAGGAAGAAACCTAGTTCTGAGGGGTAGCCAGTCCTCTTCTAGCAGTGCCGGGTGGAGATTGAGTACATGGCCATTAAGACCAGATCGTTCTTGAAGATGTTTAAACATTTGACCAGGGTCAAATAATAATTCCAGTGGTTGAAGAGGGTGCAACAGGTCAGCACCTCAGGAGTAAATTTCATTTGGCATTTCATAGCCGAGCATTGAGGTAGAGAGAGAGAGAGGTAGAGAGAGAGAGAGGTAGAGAGAGAGAGAGGTAGAGAGAGAGAGAGGTAGAGAGAGAGAGAGGTAGAGAGAGAGAGAGGTAGAGAGAGAGAGAGAGGTAGAGAGAGAGAGAGAGGTAGAGAGAGAGAGAGGTAGAGAGAGAGAGAGGTAGAGAGAGAGAGAGGTAGAGAGAGAGAGAGGTAGAGAGAGAGAGAGGTAGAGAGAGAGAGAGGTAGAGAGAGAGAGAGGTAGAGAGAGGTAGAGAGAGAGAGAGGTAGAGAGAGAGAGAGGTAGAGAGAGAGAGAGGTAGAGGTAGAGAGAGGTAGAGGTAGAGAGAGGTAGAGGTAGAGAGAGGTAGAGGTAGAGAGAGGTAGAGGTAGAGAGAGGTAGAGGTAGAGAGAGGTAGAGGTAGAGAGAGGTAGAGGTAGAGAGAGGTAGAGAGAGGTAGAGGTAGAGAGAGGTAGAGGTAGGTAGAGGTAGAGGTAGGTAGAGGTAGAGGTAGGTAGAGGTAGAGAGAGGTAGAGGTAGAGAGAGGTAGAGGTAGAGAGAGGTAGAGGTAGAGAGAGGTAGAGGTAGAGAGAGGTAGAGGTAGAGAGAGGTAGAGGTAGAGAGAGGTAGAGGTAGAGAGAGGTAGAGGTAGAGAGAGGTAGAGGTAGAGAGAGGTAGAGGTAGAGAGAGGTAGAGGTAGAGAGAGGTAGAGGTAGAGAGAGGTAGAGGTAGAGAGAGGTAGAGGTAGAGAGAGGTAGAGGTAGAGAGAGGTAGAGGTAGAGAGAGGTAGAGGTAGAGAGAGGTAGAGGTAGAGAGAGGTAGAGGTAGAGAGAGGTAGAGGTAGAGAGAGGTAGAGGTAGAGAGAGGTAGAGGTAGAGGTAGAGAGAGGTAGAGGTAGAGAGAGGTAGAGGTAGAGAGAGGTAGAGGTAGAGAGAGGTAGAGGTAGAGAGAGGTAGAGGTAGAGAGAGGTAGAGGTAGAGAGAGGTAGAGGTAGAGAGAGGTAGAGAGCGAGAGAGGTAGAGGTAGAGAGGTAGAGAGCGAGAGAGGTAGAGAGCGAGAGAGGTAGAGAGCGAGAGAGGTAGAGAGCGAGAGAGGTAGAGAGCGAGAGAGGTAGAGAGCGAGAGAGGTAGAGAGCGAGAGAGGTAGAGAGCGAGAGAGGTAGAGAGCGAGAGAGGTAGAGAGCGAGAGAGCGAGAGAGGTAGAGAGCGAGAGAGGTAGAGAGCGAGAGAGGTAGAGAGCGAGAGAGGTAGAGAGAGAGAGAGGTAGAGAGCGAGAGAGGTAGAGAGAGGTAGAGAGAGAGAGAGGTAGAGAGAGAGAGAGAGGTAGAGAGAGAGAGAGAGGTAGAGAGAGAGAGAGGTAGAGAGAGGGGTTGAGAGGGGTAGAGAGAGAGAGGTAGAGAGAGAGAGGTAGAGAGAGAGAGGTAGAGAGAGGGGTTGAGAGAGGTAGAGAGATGTAGAGAGAGAGGTAGAGAGAGAGGTAGAGAGAGAGGTAGAGAGAGAGAGGTAGAGAGCGAGAGAGGTAGAGAGCGAGAGAGGTAGAGAGCGAGAGAGGTAGAGAGCGAGAGAGGTAGAGAGCGAGAGAGGTAGAGGGCGAGAGAGGTAGAGGGCGAGAGGTAGAGAGCGAGAGGTAGAGAGCGAGAGGTAGAGAGCGAGAGGTAGAGAGCGAGAGGTAGAGAGCGAGAGGTAGAGAGCGAGCGGTAGAGAGAGAGAGGTAGAGAGAGAGAGGTAGAGAGAGAGAGGTAGAGAGAGAGAGGTAGAGAGAGAGAGGTAGAGAGAGAGAGGTAGAGAGAGAGGTAGAGAGAGAGAGGTAGAGAGAGAGAGGTAGAGAGAGAGAGGTAGAGAGAGAGAGGTAGAGAGAGAGAGGTAGAGAGAGAGGTAGAGAGAGAGGTAGAGAGAGAGAGGTAGAGAGAGAGGTAGAGAGAGAGAGGTAGAGAGAGAGGTAGAGAGAGAGAGGTAGAGAGAGAGAGGTAGAGAGAGAGAGGTAGAGAGAGAGAGGTAGAGAGAGAGAGGTAGAGAGAGAGAGGTAGAGAGAGGTAGAGAGAGAGAGGTAGAGAGAGAGAGATAGAGAGAGAGAGGTAGAGAGAGAGGTAGAGAGAGAGGTAGAGAGAGAGGAAGAGAGAGAGAGAGGGGTTGAGAGAGAGAGAGAGGGGTTGAGAGAGAGAGAGAGGGGTTGAGAGGTAGAGAGAGGGGGGTTGAGAGGTAGAGAGGTAGAGAGAGAGGTAGAGAGGTAGAGAGAGAGAGAGAGGTTGAGAGGTAGAGAGAGAGAGAGAGGTTGAGAGAGAGAGAGAGGGGTTGAGAGAGAGAGAGAGACAGAGAGTGAGTTTCGGAGATTCAAATTGAGCAGTAGCTGCTGAAAAAAATGAGCTCCTACAAATATTGAAATTTACATGGTTTTTAGAGTGAAGTACATCGAAAGAAAACTGCAAGACTGAATAGGAGATAAAACAAGCAAAGAAGATAGGCTTTGAAAAAGTAACAATTTTTCATAAAATTGTAGTTATCTTAGCTAGCTGAATTGTTTACCAGTTGCTAAGCAGTTACTAGGGACTCTCCTGGAAGAAGCTAGCTAGCTAACAAAGAATATCTAGTTAACAGAAGAAAAGAAAGACAAAATAAGGACAGAAGAAAAAGGACATCAAAGTGAAACAGTCCTCTAAAGACACAAGAGACAATAATACAAGAAGCATTGCTATGAAAATTGTTTACCCACCAGACATCCAAACAGAGAAAGCTAAGAAAAGTTTCAAAGGTTTGTTGATGGGACAGAACCATGAATGCCCGTTTGCAGATCTTACCGGTTGCAAAACAAGAGCAAATGTCATTTTTAATACCTAAAGAGGGTACATATGGAAAAGGCTTATTTGCAACCATTTCGCTTTCTAAAAAAAAAGAGGCATCAGCCAAGGATGTTAGATCAGCATTTTTGAAGAAGCTGACCAGAGCAACACGTATCAAACAATAAACTTATATAATAATGGAACTGTATTGATACAAGAGAGAGAGCGGTTGAGTTGAGAGAGAGAGTGGTTGAGTTGAGAGAGAGGGAGAGAGCGGTTGAGTTGAGAGAGAGGTTGAGTTGAGAGAGAAGGAGGTTGAGAGAGAGGGAGGTTGAGAGAGAGGGAGGGAGGTTGAGAGAGAGGGAGGGAGGTTGAGAGAGAGGGAGGGAGGTTGAGAGAGAGGGAGGTAGGTTGAGAGAGAGGGAGGTAGGTTGAGAGAGAGGGAGGTAGGTTGAGAGAGAGGGAGGTAGGTTGAGAGAGAGGGAGGTAGGTTGAGAGAGAGGGAGGTAGGTTGAGAGAGAGGGAGGTAGGTTGAGAGAGAGGGGGGGAGGTTGAGAGATAACCATGCTGCAGTTTGGTCCTCCTCTCCTTCACCGGAAGAAAACCTTAACAGAAACGTTGAACTCAAATGAAATTATGAACTCTATACAGTTTTTCAATAACTCACAGTACCAAAACAATAAAGATGGTGTCAATTCGGCTATACAAAACATCAACTGCATATTCCAAAAAACAGCATCGAAAGCAAATTTGAGAAAACCAAAGAAATGTAACATCAGAAACAAAAAAATGTTTCTGACAAATGGTTTGATAATGAATGTAAAACAATTAGAAAACACCTAAGACAAATGTCAAATGAAAAACATTGTCACGCCCTGACCTGAGAGAGCCTTTTTTATGTCTCTATTTTGGTTTGGTCAGGGTGTGATTTGGGTGGGCATTCTATGTTTTGTTTTCTATGTTTCTTTATTCCTATGTTTTGGCCAGGTATGGTTCTCAATCAGGGACAGCTGTCTAGCGTTGTCTCTGATTGGGAATCATACTTAGGTAGCCCTTTTTCCCTCCTTTCAGTGTGGGTAGTTGACTTTTGTTAGTGGCACTATAAGCTTCACGGTTATTTCTTCGTTTGTTGTTTTGTTGGCAACATTTTAAATAAAAGGAAAATGTACACACCACGCTGCACTTTGGTCCACTTTCGACGGCCGTGACAAACAAAGCAGCAAAACAACCCAGAGCTACGATATGAATACTCTGAAACAGTATAAACAAACACTGAAACGCAAGAAATTGAATTATACCAACAAGACACTTGATGAAATTGAAAATGCAATTTACCAAAATCAGTTCTGGGATGTGGAACAATTTAAGCACAACAAAGCCACAAGAATTAGCCATACAAGATGTAGGAATTTGGAAAACTTCTTTTGATAATATATACAAAAACGTCCCACAAAAAGACTTACAACAGAACCAATTAGAAATTCAAGAAAAATTGAACATCCTTGAATCAGTCATTAAAGACAAACAAAATCCATTAGATTACCCAATAACCCAACAAGAACTAAATGAAAAGCTCAAATCTATTAAATCAAAGAAGGTTTGTGGTCTCGACAACATCAGAAATGAAATGCTGAAAAACAGCACACCTGAGTTGCAAAATGCTGTGCTTAAATTGTCCAACATGGTTTTAACTTCTGGCTGCTTCCCTGATGTCTGGAACCAGGGGCTCATCTCCCCTATCCACAAAAGTGGAGACAAATCAGACCCCAATAATTACAGGGGAATTTGAGTAAGAATTAACTTGAAAGGTTTTCTGTAGCATTTTGAATTCAAGAATTCCAACCTTTCTTCAAGAAAAAAAATGTAATAAGTAAATGTCAAATACTGACCATATATACACCTTACACACACTAATTAATAAACACGTCCACCAAAAAAAAAGAGGGCAAAATCTTTGCTTGCTTTATTGACTTTAAGAAAGCATTTGATTCTATTTGGCACGAAGGGCTATTCTACAAAATTCTCCAAAGTGGGCTTGGTGGTAAGGTGTATGACTTAATAAATGTATGTACACAGAAAAAAAATAAAAACCAAAGAACATAATTATTTTCACAATGTCGAGGTGTGAGACAAGATTGCATTTTGAGTCCAAATCTTTTCAACATTTATATCAATGAATTAGCAGACATGTTGGACCATTGTCCAGCCCCAGGACTCACACTATTTGACACAGAGGTGAAATACCTGCTATATGCTGATGACTTGGTACTTCTATCACCAACCAAAGAAGGTCTTCAAAAGAACATTAATATTCAAGAACAATATAGCTATAATTGGGCCCTGGCAGTAAATTTCCCAAAAACGGAAATCATGATTTTCCAAAAAAAAAAAAAAGATGTCAGAAACAAATACAGTGCCTTGCGAAAGTATTCGGCCCCCTTGAACTTTGCGACCTTTTGCCACATTTCAGGCTTCAAACATAAAGATATAAAACTGTATTTTTTTGTGAAGAATCAACAACAAGTGGGACACAATTATGAAGTGGAACGACATTTATTGGATATTTCAAACTTTTTTAACAAATCAAAAACTGAAAAATTGGGCGTGCAAAATTATTCAGCCCCCTTAAGTTAATACTTTGTAGCGCCACCTTTTTCTGCGATTACAGCTGTAAGTCGCTTGGGGTATGTCTCTATCAGTTTTGCACATCGAGAGACTGACATTTTTTCCCATTCCTCCTTGCAAAACAGCTCGAGCTCAGTGAGGTTGGAGGGAGAGCATTTGTGAACAGCAGTTTTCAGTTCTTTCCACAGATTCTCGATTGGATTCAGGTCTGGACTTTGACTTGGCCATTCTAACACCTGGATATGTTTATTTTTGAACCATTCCATTGTAGATTTTGCTTTATGTTTTGGATCATTGTCTTGTTGGAAGACAAATCTCCGTCCCAGTCTGAGGTCTTTTGCAGACTCCATCAGGTTTTCTTCCAGAATGGTCCTGTATTTGGCTCCATCCATCTTCCCATCAATTTTAACCATCTTCCCTGTCCCTGCTGAAGAAAAGCAGGCCCAAACCATGATGCTGCCACCACCATGTTTGACAGTGGGGATGGTGTGTTCAGCTGTGTTGCTTTTACGCCAAACATAACGTTTTGCATTGTTGCCAAAAAGTTCAATTTTGGTTTCATCTGACCAGAGCACCTTCTTCCACATGTTTGGTGTGTCTCCCAGGTGGCTTGTGGCAAACTTTAAACGACACTTTTTATGGATATCTTTAAGAAATGGCTTTCTTCTTGCCACTCTTCCATAAAGGCCAGATTTGTGCAATATACGACTGATTGTTGTCCTATGGACAGAGTCTCCCACCTCAGCTGTAGATCTCTGCAGTTCATCCAGAGTGATCATGGGCCTCTTGGCTGCATCTCTGATCAGTCTTCTCCTTGTATGAGCTGAAAGTTTAGAGGGACGGCCAGGTCTTGGTAGATTTGCAGTGGTCTGATACTCCTTCCATTTCAATATTATCGCTTGCACAGTGCTCCTTGGGATGTTTAAAGCTTGGGAAATATTTTTGTATCCAAATCCGGCTTTAAACTTCTTCACAACAGTATCTCGGACCTGCCTGGTGTGTTCCTTGTTCTTCATGATGCTCTCTGCGCTTTTAACGGACCTCTGAGACAATCACAGTGCAGGTGCATTTATACGGAGACTTGATTACACACAGGTGGATTGTATTTATCATCATTAGTCATTTAGGTCAACATTGGATCATTCAGAGATCCTCACTAAACTTCTGGAGAGAGTTTGCTGCACTGAAAGTAAAGGGGCTGAATAATTTTGCACGCCCAATTTTTCAGTTTTTGATTTGTTAAAAAAAGTGTGAAATATCCAATAAATGTCATTCCACTTCATGATTGTGTCCCACTTGTTGTTGATTCTTCACAAAAAAATACAGTTTTATATCTTTATGTTTGAAGCCTGAAATGTGGCAAAAGGTCGCAAAGTTCAAGGGGGCCGAATACTTTCGCAAGGCACTGTATAAATTCACCCTGAACAACACCATAATTGAACACACTAAAAATTACTCCTACCAAGGTCTGACCATATCTGCATCGGGAAACTTTAATATGGAAGTGAATGCACTCAAAGAAAAAGCCTGCAGAGCATTGTATGCAATAAAAATTTAATAATTCAAAATCCACATCCCAAAATATTTGACAGTGTAATCCTACCAATAGCTCTTTACAGAAGTCAGGTTTGGGGGCCACTCAATAAACTGGACTTTAAAATGTGGGACAAACATCCAATTGAAGCCCTACATGCAGAATTCTGTCGGAAAATCCAGAGAAATACACCAACTAATGCATGTAGGGCAGAATTGGGCCGCTTTCCAGTAATAATGAAAATACAGAAAATATCATAAAATCAAGTCCAAATTTGAGTCTGCCATTTAAAGCACTTCAAACCCAAGAGCTGAGCCCAGAAACGAGCTTTCTGTCAGCTGGTGTTGGACCTAACCAACTAAGCTGACACCAGCACTGCTTCAAAAGAAAGAATTCCAATAAACAAAATCATGAACCAATCAAAGGACTCATATTTACAACATTGGAAAAACGAAACAGAACCCCAAAGCTGACTAAATTGCTATCTGACCCTAAACAGAGAATATGAATTGGCTGATTATCTCTACATTGTCAGAGATACGAAGCAGAGACAGATCCTTACCAAGTACAGGCTGAGTGACCACCGATTGGCCCTGAGCCCTGAAACAGTAGCTTACTTTCCAGTTGGTCATATTGAATATATCTTTCAATGTTTCTCTCTGTTTGTTCTGAAGCACTGCAGTGTAGCCCCAAAGGTGAACAGCACTTGAAAGCCTCCTTTTCTACAGCCTGACAAAAATACCAGCATGTGAAGTTTGTTGTGTGGGAGGGACACTCCAAATACCTCATCTACCTCTGCAGTCCCCCACTTCTCTCTGGCAAACAAACAAAAAGTTGCTTATGCTTCTTCGTACCGAATCCCTGCATTATTTGAAACGCCTGCAATTCCCTTAGGTCAATGGCAGCAGTTTGTTTGTTTGTACTTGGTGCAGTGTAAGAGACTGTACAGCTGTACAAATAACTCATCCAAAGAGCTTTGACTTCTCAAACATGGCAGAAAGCTAACACAATATGATGCCCCGTTACCTTATTAATTCAGCCACTTACTTAGATTAACTGGCAAGGTAAACGTAGGGTCGCATTAATTACCTGCAAGGAGGTAAACCTGCAAAATCTGCAGTGTATCAAATACTTGTTCTCCCCACTGTATATGGGAAAATACATTTCTAGCAGTCGATTGGTCGAAAGAACATGGTTGCAAAATCTCTTAATTTATAACAAATGTAAATGGACATTGACAGTCAAGTGTAAAGGTTGCATAATTCAAGCTTTTTTGGGATTGATCACAGGCTGGTGTGTGTCTGTCCTCTCAACTCTGCTTATTATTTGGGATAGGGAGATTCCCATTGAGGGGTCTGCACTGTGCTGTTAATCCTCTGCCCCTCCACAGGCCAGAAGAGAAATGGAAAAAGGAAAGAAAAAGATTGAAAGACTGCACATGCTGGAGAAAAGAACTGCTCTCCTGCAAGGGCATCCCCCTCCTCCCCACAACATCTACACACCCCTCCCCTCTGTTTCTTTTGGCTCTCTCCAACCCTCTTGCTTTGTCCTGGGGACTGTACTAATGGGGGAGGGGGCGAGTGAGGAAAAGAGGAGAGTGAGAAAGCATGTGGTTGAAAGACGGACAGAGCGGATTAGCGCAGGGCAGGAAAAAGAAAGGAAAGAAAACCGCTTTTTCGTCAGCTACTACTTCTGCCTGACAAATTGAGTGTAAAATATGCTCTGGGGAAGGGATAACCAAGTAGTAAGAACAGAGGGAGAGAAGGGAACCTAGAGAACGTCACTGAGATGAGAGATGGCGAGAGAGAGAACAAAACAGATGGGATGAAAAACACACACGTCCCGACGTGGAATCTTCCAAACCCAACAAACCACTGCTCTACAGCTGCTGCTGGTGCTACCACTGCCTTCCTCCTCTCTCTCTGAATCCCACACAGGGAGGGGTTGCACTCCACACACACGGGACAACAAACAGAGAGAGAGAGAGTGTATGTGAGCTTGCAAGGAGACGGTGCTGTATCTGTATCCTGGAGAGTGGATTTGTTCTCGGACGCGAGGGGAACAGAGGCTTGCGGGACTGGGGAACCTGCCACTTTGAGACACACACACACACACACTCACACACACACACACACACTGTGAGACATGGATACTCCAGGCTAAAGGGGAGGACGGACTCAGTGTGTGTATGTGTTCAGTAGGGGGGTTCTCTTTCTGCGTTCAGCCCCCGGCAGGCACCGTGAAGGGAAACAAACAAAAGGCCGTATGACCAAAGCAGTGGCAACGGGACTCTAATGCTGTGAGTACTGACTGAGAGGACCTCTCTCCCTCTTCCTCTTTATATCTTTCTTTCTCGTCTATCTCGCCTTTCTCAGTGACAGTGTGTCAGTGAAAGCTTTTTTTAGGCTAAAATATAGCAGGTGGGTTAGCTTTGAGCTTATTCTTCAGAGACTACAGAGCTAGAAGGCCGTAATAGCTGCTCACCCACATCTGCACACACACACACACACATTCTCTCTCTCTCTGCAGCAAGGCCACCGTGGATGGTCTTCTGTCACTGTGGTGGATTTAGTCTTAATGGACAAGTCAGTATTTCACTGCTAGACATGTACTGGCTGGGTGTTGGAATTAGTCACTTTTTTTTACGGAGCGGAACAAGTTGTTTTTAACGTGTGGTTCAGCAGCAGGGATCCCAGCTGAACAATAGACTGGTTGCTGTGTCGCTCCCGGTTCACTGAACTGTCATTGAGCGCCATCGGTAATGAGGTGTGTGTGTGTTTGTGTGTGTGTGTGTGTGTGTGTGTAAGAGAGAGAGACACACACACAGTCTGTTTGACAGTGTATGTGTGTGCAAGTGCATTTGTACATGTAGCCTACCATTTCCATTTGTGTGTGTGTGAGACAAATTGTGTTTGTATGTGTACTATGTGCATGACAGCTTGAGTTGGTATGTACCACCACCCAACACTCACCCTTTCTCTGTTCAGAAGTCCAAACTCTTAACACCTTCCAGCAGTAACAGGGAAAGTATGTTTTGCTCAACTCAAATGTCCGTCTCTTTGGGATTGCATTTCGGGTTTGTTTTCATTACCCCTGCACTGAGAAAAGCCTTGCTGTTGGTGTATAGAACTAGCTGTATCATTGTCCTGAGCCCAGCCGAGCTCTCTAGCTAGTCATGCTGCAGGCGGCAGCATTATTGAACTCTGCTTGCAGAGAACGAAGAACTAGGTCATGTTCTCTCCTACTAACATGCATTTTTTTGGACGAGCCCACAGAAACTAGACGGGGATTACCGTTAGCTGTTTTCCAGCATCTCTCTTACATTAAGTCAACTTTAATGAGACCCAAAAAACTCTTCCATGTGTGTTTCTGTCTCTCTCCCTCGTCCCCGAACATTGTTTGATCAGCACACTTTCTAAGCTCTTAAAGAACAAACAACTTTCTCCTCTGTAGCTCTTTGTCAAGCTTGGAGCTCACTCAAGGTTCTTTGTCTGTAGAACTAATTGAGCAAACGTACCACTTCAGTTTGGAGATTTTAGACCCCAGGGTTGAGAAAAAGAGTTGGAGCGGTAACTAACGAAAGTGAAAACACAGAACACAGATGAAGAAATAGGGAGAGAGAGTTGATATGAGAAGAGTGGAAGCTAACAAAAGTGAAAACACTGAAGAAGGAGAGAGGGAGGAAGTGAAAGAGCGGAGTCGCTGCAAACAGTAGGCTGTGCCAAGCCGTCTGGAGTTACAGTGGTACTTAAACCAAGCCTGCTATTTTGCGTCCCACACGTAGCCTTGACAATTGTTTTGTACAGACAGTAAACCTGCTGGCTCCATAGATGGAGGTGAAAAGGCCCTCACAACCACCTACTGACGTATCATGTGGAACTGACAAGATGCTATTTCTGTAGTTATTTAATTCCAAAACTTAGAGGCTAATGCCAAGGACACTAATGAAGTTCTTCAAAATGTAGACCCTAGATGTGTGTGGTTGTTTTTTGCCATTTTTCAAGGATGACTCTCCATCCACGCACTGTGAAATTGACTGACAGAGCCATGTCATTTCCCCATGATTCGAGTCCCTTGTCTGAATGCTGGGTCACATTTGAGTAAGCTACTGTTGCTAGTGTGTCTAATATAGAGGCCTTTTCCATGATGTGTCTGTTTTGAAGTGGGCTAACAGTGTGGATCGAGGTGCATATTGAACCTGGCCTCGTTTTTCGATCTTGTGACCTGTTTGAAATTATTTATGTCTGTTTGTCAAGCTTAGCCAGCCCACATCATGACCGTCACCACTTTAGTGGGTTGACCTAGTGGCTATTGGCTGTATGCAATCTATACTATCCATATCCACAGCAGTTCAGCTGCAGTAGAGGAGGCCCCTCAGCCCTCAACACTGTCAAAGTGGCATAATTGGAATTGTATCACACATATTCAAGGGTACATTTAACCAAGTGGCAGCCTGTGATTCAAATAAAGCGCACCACTGTTTATCCTATAAATCAACAGCACACATTTCTGCTCTGAATGGTAAAGGCAGCTTACTACTGATCGGTGTTCTGTTCTGTTGTTGTGTACCATGTTGGGTTTGGTCCTGCACCAGTCCCACTACACCTGGATTAGTGTATTAACAACTTATATGCTAACCTGGCTGGAGCTGAGCTGTCTATTGTCTAAAGCGGCTGCTGTGTCTACCACTCCATAGCAATGGGGGAATCTGAAGGGTCTAGGTTTGTTTTGCTCATTGTTACACAAAGACCCCACCAAACCCTGTGTGTGTGTGTTTAACTGTGTAAACATGCAATACCATTATTTTTCACTCGCTCTCTGAGGTTTTTGTTCACTACTTAGCTTTCTCAGCTATAAATTATGCGAAAATGTCATGCAACTCTGTGGAATGTTCCATGAAATTAGAAGAAAATTCCATGTCCCCCCCTGCATTCGACAAAAACGTGTTAGGCCTACAATGTGAATGTATGACACTTGGCCTACAGCATAAAATTATTGCAAATAACTGATGGTAAAGTAGGCCTACTACTGTATGTATCAATAAGTTTGTCAGGTCCAGTGCGCAAATAAAATACAATGTGTTATTTGTCACATGATTCATAAACAGGTGTAGACTAACGGTGAAATGCTTACTTACGGGTCCTTTTCCAACAAAGCAGATTTAAAGATAAAAATATGATTTGTGATTTTCAATACCGTAAAAAAAATAATGTATGCTGCGCCACTAAGTTAAGAATATCTAAGAAATATCAAATATATATATCCAGCTCAGGGCTCCAGCTATGCATTTGGTTTGCTACCTTGCTAGTGGCTAGATGTCAAGATCAAGCTTCTTGGTTACAGCAGAGACATTCAACCCCCTGCTGTTGACTAAATTGTTTTGTTCAAATAAAGCGCACCACTGTTTATCCTATAAATCAACAGCACAAATTTCTGCTCTGAATGGTAAAGGCAGCTTACTACTGATCACTGTTCTGTTCTGTTGTTGTGTACCATGTTGGGTTTGGTCCTACACCAGTCCCACTACACCTGGATTAGTGTATTAACAACTTCTATGCTAACCTGGCTGGAGCTGAGCTGTCTATTGTCTAAAGCGGCTGCTGTGTCTACCACTCCATAGCAATGGGGGAATCTGAAGGGTCTAGGTTTGTTTTGCTCATTGTTACACAAAGACCCCACCAAACCCAGTGTGTGTGTGTGTGTGTGTGTGTTTAACTGTGTAAACATGCAATACCATTATTTTTCACTCGCTCTCAGAGGTCAGTGCTTGGACGCATTGCCCAGCTCGTTTCATAATGACATGTCAATCACAGGGATGGATTGGGGTGCGGATCGGGTTCTGGTGCCTGGAGGATACGGAGCAGACCTCTTCAGGCACAAAGGACAGCGGGGGCCATTTAGTTTGATTGTGTTCATGTGTGTATCTGTAATCTGTGTGTATGCAATGATGGGGGTATACACAGACTGTTGTGCTGTTTATGTCTGTGGTCTGTACACTGTGTATGAAGGAACACACAAACCATACAATTCACTACATAGTCTAGCAATCAATGGTGGATTGTTAAACATGGTCTCTGCAATAGCAACATTGTGTTAAATCCCCTCTGTGTGTTACCCTCTGTGTGTTACATCTTTATATGCTTGTCCTTCCTAAAGGAATTTACAAGGGATTGATTGGGAGATATATAGGCAAGTAGCTTTCAATTAGGAAGAAAACAATGGCTTGTTTGGTCACTTATTGGCATTGAAGTAATGGAACTATTTTATTGTGCTTGCAGCGTAGCTAAGCAATAGATGTTGTCAGTGTTGTAAGGTGTCACATGCCAAAGCAATGGCTTGAGAAAGTGAGGCCACTGGTTTTTGTTCACTACTTAGCTTTCTCAGCTATAAATTATGCGAAAATGTCATGCAACTCTGTGGAATGTTCCATGAAATTAGAAGAAAATTCCATGTCCCCCCCTGCATTCGACAAAAACGTGTTAGGCCTACAATGTGAATGTATGACACTTGGCCTACAGCATAAAATTATTGCAAATAACTGATGGTAAAGTAGGCCTACTACTGTATGTATCAATAAGTTTGTCAGGTCCAGTGCGCAAATAAAATAAAATGTGTTATTTGTCACATGATTCATAAACAGGTGTAGACTAACGGTGAAATGCTTACTTTTCCAACAAATCATATTTTTATCTTTAAATCTGCATTATGATTTTCAATACCGTAAAAAAAATAATGTATGCTGCGCCACTAAGTTAAGAATATCTAAGAAATATCAAATATATATATATATATCCAGCTCAGGGCTCCAGCTATGCATTTGGTTTGCTACCTTGCTAGTGGCTAGATGTCAAGATCAAGCTTCTTGGTTACAGCAGAGACATTCAATCCCCTCCTGTTGACTAAATTGTTTTGTGCTTGATATTACATTTTTAAAAGTATTATATGTTTATTTTTACATAGAGTCCCTTGTGTGTACTTCCAGGAATACTGTATACTGTATGTTACAGAAATGGTACGAAAATCTGCATAACGCCTAACCCTAAGGCCATATACAGGGAGCACCAGTACTGAGTTGATATGCAGGGGTAAGAGGTAATTGAGGTAGCCATGTACAGTGCATTCGGAAAGTATTCAGACCCCTTCCCTTTCTTCACATTTTGTTAGGTTACAGCCTTATTCTAAAATGTATAAAATACTTTTTTCCCCCTCATCAATCTACACACACTACCATTCAGACCCTTTGCTATGAGACTCGAAATTGAGCTCAGGTACATTCTGTTTCTATTGGACATGATTTGGAAGGGCACACAACTGTCTATATAAGGTCCCACAGTTGACAGGTCATGTCAGAGTAAAAACCAAGCCAGGAATTGTCCCCAGAGCTCCGAGACAGGATTGTGTCAAGACACAGATCTCGGGCAGGGTACCCAAAAATGTCTGCAGCATTGAAGGTCCCCAAGAACACAGTAGCCTCCATCATTCTTTAATGAAGTAGTTTGGAACCAACGAGACTCTTCCTAGAGCTGGCCACCCGTCCAAACTGAACAATCGTGGAGAAGGGCCTTGGTCAGGGAGGTGACCAAGAACCCGATGGTCACTCTGACAGAGCTCTAGCGTTCCTCTTTGGAGATGGGAGAACATTCCAGAAGGACTACCATCTCTGCAGCACTCTACCAATCAGGCCTTTGTGGTAGAGTGGCCAGACGGAAGCCACTCCTCAGTAAAAGGCACATGACAGCCAGCTTGGAGTTTTCCAAAAGGCACCTATAGAACTCTCAGGACATGATAATCAAGATTCTCTGGTCTGATGGCTTTGGGACAAGTCTCTGCATGTCCTTGAGTGGCCCAGCCAGACCCTGGACTTGAACCTGATTTGAAAATCTCTGGAGAGACCTGAATATAGCTGTGCAGCGATGCTCCCCATCCAACCAGAGCTTGAGAGGATCTGCCAAGAAGAATGGGAGAAACTCCCCCAAATATATGGTGTGCCAAGCTTGTAGCGTCATACCCAAGAATACTCAAGGCTGTAATCTCTGCCAAAGGTGCTTCAACAAAGTACTAAGTAAAGGGTCTGAATACTTATGTAAATTTGTTGTTTCTCTTTTGTTTTTATAAATATGCAAACATTTCTAAAAACCTGTTTTTGCTTTCATTATGTGTGTAGATGGATGAGGGAAAAAAATATTTAATACATTTTAGAATAAGAATGTAACATAATAAAATGTGGAAGAATGCATGTGTGCACATGTTATGTGTGTGGCCGTATGTAGTGTCTGTGCGTGTAAGTGTTTTGGAGTGTTGTGTCTTTACTATCATTAAATTGAAGACTTAGTTTTTATGAAAGATTCCAGTATTAGTATTACGTGATTAAACTGAATAATCATGTAACTGTAATTAACTATGAAGTCGGGACACCAAGGAAAGTATTCAGATTACAAAGTTATAATTTCCCAATATAACCCTTCAGGTATTTTCATATCTGATCAATAGTCTTCTGATTAATAATTTATTCCCTTTTTGAGTTTTCCTTCATTAAACAGTCCAAAATCACATTGTGAAATTGTATAAACAGTATCATACTCACTCATTCATCTTATACAACAATTAGATGTAAACCTCATATCTGGGGCTATTATACAAACAGCGTTATGGTCATGTGGCCACACAGTCTCCCATGAGCTTCCCAAGTTGTGACAAACGGACCAGTTCGTAGCTGGATTCTTCACCGATCTTTTACACTTTCTCCGGAACATGAAATTTGTTCGTACCTCAAGTTCTGTAAGGTGGAAGGATTTCCTTTGTCTCCATGAAAAACTACTCTCTATAACTGTGTGTCCATGAGGTCTTCTCAGGAATTTACGACCTCTGACCACAGCAGCCTAGTTGAAGGAGGAAAGGGGGGAGGAAGGGAGAGGGGGATGAGGTTCCTATACTCAAAGAGGCCAACGTCATGACAGGAGTGTCTGTGTAAGTATGTGTGAGTGTGTGGGTAGAGTCCAGTGTCTATGCATAGATTCAGTGCAAGAGCATTAGTGCAAAAAAGGGTCAATGCAGGTAGTCCGGGGAGTTATTTGATTAGCTATTTAGCAGTCTTATGGCTTGCAGTTGTTGTACCAAGCGGTGACGCAGACAATCAAGATGCTCTCAATAGTGCAGCTGTAGAACTTTTGAGGGCCAAATATTTTCAGCCTTCTGACGGGGAAGAGCTAATGTCATGCCCTCTTCACAATTTTATGGGTGTGTGTGTGGACCATGTTAAATTTCTTAGCGATATGGACACAGAGGAACTTGAAGCTCTCGACCCGCTACACTACAGCCCCATCGATGTGGATGGGGGGCGTGCTCGCCCCTCCGTTTCCTGTAGTCCATGATCAACTGCTTAGTCTTGCTTACGATGAGGGAGAGGTTGTTGTCCTGGCACCACACTGCCACGTCTCTGATCTCCTCCCTATAGGCTGCCTCATCGGCATCAGTGATCAGTCCTACCACCGTCGTGTCATCGGCAAACTTGATGGTGTTGGAGTTGTGCGCAGCCACGCAGTTGTGGGTGAACAGGAGGGGACTAATCACACACCCCTGTGGGTCCCCCGTATTGATGGTAAGTGTGGCGGCTGTGTTGTTGCCTACCCTCACCGCCTGGGGGCAGCCCGTCAGGTAGTCCAGTTGCAGAGGGAAGTGTTTAGTCCAATGGTCCGCAGATTGGTGATTAGCTTGGAGGGGACTGTTGTGTTGAATGCTGAGCTGTGGTCAATGAACAGCATTCTTACATACAGTTCAAGTCGGAAGGTTACATACACCTTTGCCAAATACATTTAAACTCAGTTTTTCACAATTCCTGACATTTAATCCTAGTATAAATTCCCTGTCTTAGGTCAGTTAGGATCACCACTTTATTTTAAGAATGTAAAATGTCAGGATAATACTAGAGTGATTTATTTCAGCCTTTATTTCTTTCATCACATTCCTAGTGGGTCAGAAGTTAGTATTTGGTAGCATTGCCTTAAACTTGGGTCAAATGTTTCGAGTAGCCTTCCACAAGCTTCCCACAATAAGTTGGGTGAATTTTGGCCCATTCCTTCTGACAGAGCTAGTGTACCTGAGTCAGGTTTGTAGGCCTCCTTGCTCGCACACGCTTTACCAGTTCTGCCCACAAATTTTCTATAGGATTGAGGTCAGGGCTTTGTGATGGCCACTCCAATACCTTGACTTTATTGTCCTTAAGCCATTTTGCCACAACTTTGTAAGTATGCTTGGGGTCATTGTCAATTTGGAAGACCCATTTGCGACCAATCTTTAACATCCTGACTGATGTCTTGAGATGTTGCTTCAATATATCCACATCATTTTCCTACCTCATGATGCCATCTATTTTGTGAAGTGCACCAGACCCTCCTGCAGCAAAGCACCCCCACAACATGATGCTGCCACCCCCGTGCTTCATGTTGGGATGGTGCTCTTCGGCTTGCAAGCCTCCCCCTTTTACCTCAAAACATAACGATGGTCATTATGGCCATACAGTTCTATTTTTTGTTTCATCAGACCAGAGGACACTTCTCCAAAAAGTATGATCTTTGTCCCCATGTGCAGTTTCAAACCGTAGTCTGACTTTTTTTATGGGTTATGTCGATATCGGACTCATTTTACAGTGGATATAGATACTTTTGTACCTGTTTCATCCAGCATCTTCACAAGGTCCTTTGCTGTTCTGGGATTGTTTTGCACTTTTCGCATCAAAGTACGCTCATCTCTAGGAGACAGAACGCGTCTCCTTCCTGAGCGGTATGACGGCTGCAGGGTCCCATGGTGTTTATACTTGCGTGCTATTGTTTGTACAGATGAACATGGCACCTTCAGGCATTTCGAAATTGCTCCCAAGGATGAACCAGACTTGTGGAGGTCTACAATTTTTTTTCTGAGGTCTTGGCTGATTTCTTTTGATTTTCCCATGATGTCAAGCAAAGAGGCACTGAGACCTTGAAAGACCTTGAAATACATCCACAGGTACACCTCCAATTGACTAAAATTATGTCAATAAGCCTATCAGAAGCTTCTAAAGCCATCATTTTCTGGAATTTTCCAAGCTGTTTAAAGGCACAGTCAACTTAGTGTATGTAAACTTTTGACCCACTGGAATTGTGATACAGTGAATTATAAATTAAATAATCTGTCAGTAAACAACAACAAAAAATTACTTGTCATGCACAAAGTAGATGTCCTAACCAACTTGCCAAAACTGTAGTTTGTTAACAAGAAATTTGTGGAGTGGTTGAAAAACGAGTTTTAAAGACTGCAACCTAAGTGTTTGTAAACTTCCGACTTCAACTGTAGGTTTTCCTTTTGTCCAGGTGGGTAAGGGCAGTGTGGATTACAATCGAGATTGATTCATCTGTTTGGGCGCTATGCGAATTGGAGTGGGTCCATGGTGTCTGGAATGATGGTGTTGATGTGAGCATGACCGGCTTTTCGAAGCATTTCATGGCTGTAGATGTGAGTGCTATTGGGCGATAGTAATTTAGGCAGGTTACCTTGTGTTCTTCGGATACGGGGACAATGGTGGTCTGCATGAAACGAGTTGGTATTACCAGTGTTTTCCATTAGCGCTGGCTAATCAGCCGGTTATGGGCTCATTTTCAGCTGGCTACGTTTTCCACTTCATATTAAATAGTCTACTTTTCATTTAAGTTTCAATTTGATAGTCCGTCGAGCCCTCTCCCTCTAGAATGAACTATATGCATCTTCTAGGGATCTATTGAGAGGATAGGCGCCTGTCAGTTACAAAGTGAGCGATGACAGGGAAATGCAGCAGAGAAGAAGAGGCCAAGTGAGAGGTTTCACACTGTACAAAATTAACCCAGTGCTTTTTTGTGGGATTATTTTGGACCTAAGTTTGTCACCTGCTTTCTGCCTTTAAGACGACTCCCATTGTTAGGGCGGTGACAAGCATTTCATCATTATATACAGATCTCTGGTTGCAGTAGAACTTCTTTACACGGAGGGAATTTGCACATCCCATATAATGTAAGTGGTAATGATGAGTCGAAATCCACAACCTAATTTTTGTTTTCTGACACTTTTATTTTCCGTGTTTCACATAGCCAGCCACACGGAATCGTGGCGCATAGAAGGCTATTTACTGCATGTTGATAACTTAACAGCAAGTGTTGACTAGTTTATAAATGGTGTTGAACTGACTGAATAAAGTTCATATCCTATATCCCTTTGCCATTAATAAATTATATGGCATTGTATCGCATCGGGACAAGTAAACCAAAGGATTTCCTAGGTTTCCTTTCCTAAGATGTAAGGGCTTGCCAAACAGTGACACTAAAGTGAGTGACTCTCGTCAGTCAGTGTAGCCTCCTGAATATGTGAGAGAGCCGTTCATTTGGCTTCCTAATTTGCATAGGCTACTGGTATGTCGCTGCTTTTTTTGCGGTTATCTGCAAATAAATTATGAGAACATTCGGTGAAGATGGTGGAGCATCATTGCAGTAACAATAGGTAGCGGAGAGCCTCATTCTGGTCCAAATATGATAATTAGGGCCCTCACGGAATTGAACAATATACTAAATGTATTGAACAGAATGCATCAGTGAATCGTATTTCCTGCAACTTTCTGAAAAGGCAACGAGAATGCCCCTGTCTGTGTGTGTGCATGTCTACCACTTTGTGTAGCCGTTAGCGATGATGCTAATGAAAACGGTCTTCTGGTAGATTGAAAGACTTTCCAAAAAAACTTCTCAATTCAATGTTAACTACAAAGTAGCCTATATTTACCTGGCAGAATGATATTGTGATTATTTGCATCAATCAAGTGCGTATTTGTTTTACAAACTCTACTTTCGCTGCAAAACAACCGCTAAACAACAGCTAGGGTAACTACACCCAAAAATCTAAATTTCTCAGATTTTTCACAAACCTTAAAAAGGGTCTCGTTGTGGCATTGTTGTGGGCTTAGAACATCCAATGTAATGTTTATATTTAAAAAGTGTGATTTTGAGAGAGAACTTTAAAGAACTGGGGCAAACTGAAACCTGGAAAAACAAAACCTTTAATTTATTTTTCAAGATAATGTGGGCTATTTACGTCATTTTTTTTCTTCATTTTTTATAAAATACATAATTTGAAGAACAAACATTGTGGCAATTAATATTTTGCAGTTAAACTGTAAGTTAGACTTTAATCTCAAGAGACGACGGGTTAAAATGTAAACTATCTTGAGATGACAGTCTTATTTACAGTGTTTAAATTGGTTTGTTCTCTTACTTAGAAAATAGTCATAGTCATATAGGCCTAGACCTAGACAATATCCAAAACAACAGTACACTGAATTCATACATTTTCAGTTATTTAAATTGCCTTTTTATACAATACCATTTTGCACTAATTCTTTTGACTCATCACATATGCTGCTGCTACTACTTATTGTCTACCCTGTTGGGACTTTTGCCTTGCCTGTATGTGCATGTCTGCCTCAGTTGCCTCGTGCCCCTGCACATCGACTCAGCGCTGGTGCCCTGTGTATATAGTCAAGTTACTCATTGTGTTGTCCTCGTTATTTTTTTATTTTTTTCTCTGCATTGTTGGGAGGGGCCGTAAGTATTTCACTTAGTCTACACCTATTGTTTACGAAGCATGTGACAAATAACATGATTTTATTTTAATATCACAACAATATGTCATGACTGTCCTGTGAGGACCCAAATAGATCAGATCAGATTTGCAATGAATAACTTCAACCAGACCCCATCTCACCTGCAAAGGGGGGAGGGTTGAACTTGTGAGGGTTAACACCTCGCATCCTGTCGTAAATCAAGAGGAAAAGATTCAAGTCTCCCTCGCCAATGTTCACCAGAGGAATGTCCTTTGTTTCAAAAGACTTTTCCCACTGAAACACTAACATGTTCAAAAGCGAATACTGGAACAATATAATAATATTATAATATATAACATAGAACGTTGGGAATGGTCAGAGGCGAACTATAGAACGAATGTAATTTTGTTTATTTTGTGATGCCATTAAAAATGTTATAAAGGAAATACTGTAATGTGGAAAGGATCCCCACTACATGTGTGAAGTGTCCATCCTATGCATTGTGCATGTAATATGAAAAATGATGGGGGATGAGGGATGGGATTTTAGGAGCCATAAGAGATAATTGTTTTACATCAAATTTGCAGAGTGATAAGTCACGCCCCTGAGTGAGGTTCGACCGTGTCAGCCTAACGGAACCGCCCTTTTGATGAAACTGTATAAATTGATGGGTTAAGAATTAACATATCAGACCAGAAAAGCATGAAGCTGCAGCTGCATGCGTAAAGTGGTTTGAACTCTGCATCTCAACATGAGGCAGAGACGTTAAACTCACCTCCTGGACAATCACTGGTATGGCTGATTAGCTGTCCTAAGTAAAGTATCTTAGAAAGCGAATTTAGGTGGGACCATTCTACTACTCTGCTCAAACCATCGTATTACGCTACAATCATCACTCTACTAGGCACCATCAACCTGGCTAGCTAGCCTATCTACGAATAAGCATCTTCAGGAGGGAATGGGTGGAAAATAAACTCTGTTGTTCTGTTCAGGACTACACGACAAGTCACCAAATACCGGACAACAGTATGAGACTTGAGTGGCGGTTTGTGTGCCACAGGGTGGCGGTTCATGTGCAAAGTATATGATTACTGTAAGTGAGAGTAGTTTCTAAATGTACCGAAGTATTATGTCTGTCCCTCTCTGCCCCCCTCTCCATCTCTTTTGTAACAAGCAGCCATGTTTTGCCATTCCGCTAGCGATCTGTTTTTAACGTATTAAGTGTGTATGTTTATCCTGTGTTAACATTTAATTAACTAGTAAATAACTGATTAAACCAATTTGTGTAGTACTGAATCATAAGTAAGGCTCGGGTTTTTGTAGATGCAAGGAGGTTACGACTGTTCAGAATGAAGATATGATACGAGGTTATGATTAATAAGTTGACTGTTTATAGGTGTGATAGGTAAAGACCTTTTTAGAGTTTAATTTGGGAGATGTTAACTCTTTAACCTTTCTGATCTCCCCATCCCGGATCCGGGTTCGTGAATACAGACTCAAGCTCATTACCATAACGCAACGTTAACTATTCATGAAAATCGCAAATGAAATGAAATAAATATGCTAGCTCTCAAGCTTAGCCTTTTGTTAACAACACTGTCATCTCAGATTTTCAAAATATGCTTCTCAACCATTGCAAAACAAGCATTTGTGTAACAGTATTGATGGCTAACGTAGCATTTAGCATTAGCATTCAGCTGGCAACATTTACACAAAAAAACAGAAAAGCATTCAAAAAAATCATTTACCTTTGAAGAACTTCAGATGTTTTCAATGAGGAGACTCTCAGATAGCAAATGTTCAGTTTTTCCTGAAAGATTATTTGTTTAGGACAAATCGCTCAGTTTTCTGCGTCACGTTTAGCTATGAAAAAACCCCTGTATCCAGGATTGTGTAAATCTATCAGCAAGCTCATTAGCATAACACAACGTTAACTATTTATGAAAATCGCAAATGAAATGAAATAAATATGCCATCTCTCAAGCTTAGCCTTTTGTAAACAACACTGTCATCTCAGATTTTCAAAATATGCTTCTCAACCATAGGAAAACAATAATTTGTGTAAAAGTAGCTAGCTAGAGTTAGCATTTCGCGTTAGCATTTAGCGTTAGCGTTAGCATTAGCGTTAGCATCCAGCACGCAACATTAACAAAAACATAAAAGCCTTCAAATAAAATCATTTACCTTTGAAGAACTTCTGATGTTTTCAATGAGGATACTCTCAGTTAGATAGCAGATGCTCAGTTTTTCCAAAAAGATTCCTTGTGTATTAGAAATAGCTCCGTTTTATACATCACATTTGGCTACCAAAAAAAATCCATAAATTCAGTCCTCAAAACGCAAACTTTTTTCCAAATTAACTCCATAATATCGACTGAAAACATGGCAAACGTTGTTTAGAATCAATCCTCAAGGTGTTTTTCACATATCTCTTCGATGATATATCGTTCGTGGAAGTGTGCTTTCTCTCCTGAATCCCAGGAGAAAATGCCCGCACCTGAAGATTACGCACAAATTTAGACAAAGGACACCGGGCGGACCTCTGGAAAATGTAGTCTCTTATGGCCAATCTTCCAATGATATGCCTACAAATACGTCACAATGCTGCTAAGACCTTGGGCGAACGACAGAAAGTGTAGGCTCATTCGTTGCGCAATCACAGCCATATAAGGAGAGAATGGAAAACAGAGCTTCAGAAATTCTGCTAATTCCTGGGTGATGCATCATCTTGGTTTCGCCTGTAGAATGAGTTCTGGGGCACTTACAGACAAAATCTTTGCAGATTCTGAAACTTCAGAGTGTTTTCTTTCCAAAACGGTCAAGAATATGCATAGTCGAGCATCTTTTCGTGACAAAATATCGCGCTTAAAACGGGAACGTTTTTTATCCAAAAATGAAATAGCGCCCCTAGAGCTCTAACTGGTTAAAGAACCGCTCCCTTGGTGCCCCACATCCTAATGAGTTAATTGTTACATGATTAATTGAATTGGGTAACAATTAAACATAGTTGATTAGATAAATAACAGTCTTCAGATTAATGTTAAAGTCAAGTCACAAATATTTTCTAATCTGGGAGGTAAACTTGATAAAGTATTCAATAATTTCGCTGTGTATTTCAAATGGAATCAAGGCATTAAATAAAGGTTAAATATAAAAAATACATTTGAATGTACCGGTGGCCATCAAAATAGAGCTCCTTTGGAGCTCAGACGCACCTGGCTGGCTACTTTTTCTATTTGGCTGGCTGCTCTATACACTGGTATTCCGTCTGGCCCCGCAGCCTTGCGAATGTTAATCAGTTTAAAGGACTTACACACATCGGGCTTAGTCATCCGGAACAGCTAATGCTCTCATGGATGTTTCAGTGTTGCGAGCATAGAAGGCATTTAGGTCGTCTGGTAGGTTTGTGTCGCATGGCATCTCGTAGCCGGGTTTCTCTTTGTAATCCGTGATAGTTTGCAAGCCCTGCCACATCTGTCGAGCATCAGAGCCTGCATAGTAGGATTCTCAGTCCTGTGTTGACGCTTTGCCTGTTTGATGGCTCGTCAGAGGTTGTAGCGGGATTTCTTCTAACCGTCCAAATTGGTGTCCCACTCCTTGAAAGCGGAAGCTCTATCCTTTAGCTTAATGCGGATGTAGCCTGTAATCCATTACTTCTGTTTGGGGTATATACATACATTCACTGTGGGGACAACGTCGTTGATGCACTTATTGAAGCCGGTGAGTGATGTAAATGTAAATCTTGTAGCTTAGTATCCGCTTCATCCTACCACTTCCATATTGAGCTTGGAAGCAGGAGGATAGAGTTTTGGTCAGATTTGCCAAAGGGAGGGTGAGGGAGAGCCTTGTATGCGTTTCTGTGTGTGGAGAAAAGGTGATCTAGAGTTTTGTCACCCCTAGTTGCACAGGTGACATTCTGGTAAAAATGAGGTAAAACAGATTTCAGTTTCCCTGCATTAAAATCACCATGCGTGAGAAACACTACCTCTGAATGTGCATTTTCTTGTTTGCTCATGGACTTATACAGCTCATTGAGTAGGGTCTTAGTGCCAGCATCGGTTTGTGGTGGTAAATAGATAACTCTCTTGACAAATAGTATGACATGCAGCATATAAGGTATTCTAATTTGGGCAAGCAAAAACTCAAGACTTCCTTAACATTTGAGGTCGTACACCAGCTGTTGTTAAAGAGACACACCCCTCCGCCCTTCATCTTACTCGAGTCTGCCGTCCGGTCTTGACAATGTGCCCACAGCAAGATCAGGGTCGTATTCACTAGGAACCAAACAGAAGCGAACGGACCAAAATGGGGAGGGACTATCTGAACTTGTCCAATAAGAAATGCTTGTTTTCGGCTGCAAAACGTTTTGCTAAAGTGTGTGCTAGCACATACCTCTGCAGTTCAGACATCATTTGCCACTAACTTCATGAATATGGTGCATAAATCATCACACACCCTTTCAAAACGTTTTAACCCTTCTACTCAAAAAGAAGTGATATTAGATATCTGCAACCTGTTAAACGTTACGATCTTGTAGCTAGAAAGTAGCTACTAATGTTAACTGTTCAACCCACTAACTTCATGACAGCTTGCTAATGATGCAGGGTGCATTGTCTAGTATGCACCTGTAATAAGAAGTTATGCACACTGTATATGTAATCACTATGTTGATAGGTTAATTTCAGTCAATAATTTGGAATAAATAGGTCCAAGTAGCCTATCCAGCCAGTGCATTTGTGGCACTTCATGTATGTCAGTTGCGGACATAAAAAAGCATTGGGGTTAAAATGTACAGGGCTCGTATTTACAAAGCGTAGGAGTGCTGATCTAGGATATGTTCCCACCTGTTCGTATAATCATATTCATTATGATCTAAAATGGACTCCTACTTTCAGAAGCTTTGTGAATAGGAGCACTGGGCTGTGTTTAATTGTCAGGGGCTGTGAAGGATGGTGTTCTAGCTTGAAAGAAGGGGGGTTAGAGAAAGGTTAAAGGATTATTTAAACAGAATTTTCTGTCATTTGTCCACATCTACGCCCTTCTGCCATTTGACCCAAAACACCAAGAGCTACCATATGCGTCTCATACTTTCTCATTCCCCCTCCCTCTTTCCCTTTCTCTCTGTATTCCAGTTGTCCCTCGTGGATGAACAGAGTGAAGTGACACGGAATGGCTTTGAGTCCAAGGAGCTGCAGTATTTGGTCCAGATCTACTGCCAGGTATGACCGAGTAATTATCTGGGTGCTGTGCTATGCTGCGGTGTCCTCAATCAGTGCTTTCTCATATAGAGTACCAGTCAAAAGTTTGGACACACCTACTCATTTTTATTTGTTTTTATTTGTACTATTTTCTACATTGTAGAATAATACTGAAGACATCAAAACTATGAAATAACATATATGGAATCATGTAGTAACCAAAAAAGTGTTAAACAAATGAACATATATTTTACACTGTTCAGAGGACACTGTGTGAATCAGGCCTTCCTGGTCGAATTGCTGCAAAGAAACCACGACTTAAGGACACCAATAATAATAAGAAGATATTTGCTTGTGCCATGAAACACGAGCAATGGACATTAGACCGGTGGAAGTCTGTCCTTTGGTCTGATGAGTCCAAATTTGAGATTTTTGGTTCCAACAGTCGTGTCTTTCTGAGATGCAGAGTAGGTGAACAGATGATCTCCCCATGTGTGGTTCCCACTGAAGCATGGAGGAGCAGGTGTGGGGGTGCTTTGCTGGTGACACTGTCAGGGATTTATTTAGAATTCAAGGCACGCTTAACCAGCATGGCTACCATCATTTGTTTTTCAACAAGACAATGACCCAACACACCTCCAGGCTGTGTAAGGGCTATTTGACCAAGAAGGAGACTGGTGGAGTGCTGCATCAGATGCCCTGGGCTCCACATTCACCAGACCTCAATCCAATTGAGATGGTTTGGGATGAGTTGGACTGCTGAGTGAAGGAATTGCAGCAAACAAGTGCTCAACATATGTGGGAACTCCTTCAAGACTGTTGGAAAAGCATTCCAGGTGAAGCTGGTTGAGAAGAATGCCAGAGTGTGCAAAGCTGTCATTAAGGCAAGGGTTGCTACTTTTGATTTAACACTTTTTTGTTTACTACATGATTTCATATGTGTTATTTCATAGTTTTGATGTCTTGACTATTATTCTACAATGTAGAAAATAGTACAAATAAAGAAAAACCGTTGAATGTCTAGGTGTGTCCAAACTTTTGGTACACACACACATACTCTATCTGACATTTGCATACACACGCACCCTCACTTGCATGCACACTCTCACAAATACACAGTCACATGGAAAGCCTCTGTCTTTGGAATCTTGTCACACACCAAATGAATGTCCAATGTGTTAGCTAGTAGGTGATTGGCTCATTTTCAGTCATTTCTGAAAACCCATTTGGTCATGATTAAAATTGTGGGAACAGTGAAGCTGAAACAACCAAACAACTAAATAGAAGGGTCTCGTGGGAAAGGAGAGTGACACTGAAATCACACCAATTGGCCTCATCCATGATGCTCATGAGGTGTTGAGTAGCAACAAAACACACAACTTGGAGAAGATATCTGGCATACCATCCATGCCTCCAAATCTTTTCCTCAACTTGGCAGTTACGCTACCCTCTCATCAGAGACCTAGCGAGGCAAGTCATGTGTGCCCGGTGCTGACCGAGGGCAGGTACCAAATGGAAACCTATTCCCTATATAGTGCACTGCTTTTCACCTGGGCCCATAGGGCTCTGGTCAAAAGTAGTGCACTATATAGGGAATAGGGTGCCATTTGGGATATTACCTGAGGCTTACATCACAACTGTATTTGCCTGTCACTTTTTGATTCAGCACCCTCTTCTTCAGATAAAAAAAGCCTTGCTTTGTCATGTGCCAGCCGGCCTCTGATGTATTTACCCCAAAGATGTATCATCAGTTAAATTAACGTATGGAGTTATCGACTTCTCGTGTTGTACTCCAGAAATAGCTTCGGCAAATTGATCACTTCATCAATGGATTCCAAAATTAGCTATCCAGGGCAGGCCAGCACAGTTCAAGCGGGTGAGCTAGATATGGTGGATGATTTAGGAGCTGTTCCATTCTGTCGAGCATGATGCCTGTTGGATTTACTCGCAATACCAATAAAACATGCAAAGTTATTACCCCGCTGCAGTTTACATGCTCTTAGGTTGGAGTCATTAAATCTCATTTTTCAACCACTCCACAGATTACTTGTTAACAAACTATAGTTTTGGCCAGTTGGTTAGGACATCTACTTTTCCAAAAATGGTTTACTGACAGATTATTTCACTGTATCACAATTCCAGTGGGTCAGAAGTTTACATACACTAAGTTGACTGTGCCTTTAAACAACTCTGAAAATTGGCTTGAGAAGCTTCTGATAGGCTAACTGACATCATTTGAGTCAATTGGAGGTGTACCTGTGGATGTATTTCAAGGCCTACCTTCAAACTCAGTGCCTCTTTGCTTGACATCATGGGAAAATCAAAAGAAATCAGCCAAGACCTCAGAAAAACAATTGCAGACCTCCACAAGTCTGGTTGATCCTTGGGAGCAATTTCCAGACGCCTGAGACGTGTTCTGTCTCCTAGAGATTAGTGTACTTTGGTGCAAAAAGTGCAAATCAATCCCAGAACAACAGCAAAGGACCTTGTGAAGATGCTGGAGGATACAGGTACAAAAGTATCTAAAGTGGGGCAAAAAAGTATTTAGTCAGCCACCAATTGTGCAAGATCTCCCACTTAAAAAGATGAGAGAGGCCTGTAACTGTCATCATAGGTACACTTCAACTATGACAGACAAAATGAGAAAAAATCATTGTCATGCTGAAAGACCCAGCCACGTTTCATATTCAATGCCCTTGCTGATGGAAGGAGGTTTTCACTCAAAATCTCACGATAAATGGCCCCATTCATTCTTTCCTTTACACGGATCAGTCGTCCTGGTCCCTTTGCAGATAAACAGCCCCAAAGCATGATGTTTCCACCCCCATGCTTCACAGTAGGTACAGTGTTCTTTGGATGCAACTCAGCATTCTTTGTCCTCCAAACACGACGAGTTGAGTTTTTACCAAAAAGTTATATTTTGGTTTCATCTGACCATATGACATTCTCCCAATCTTCTTCTGGATCATCCAAATGCTCTCTAGCAAACTTCAAACGGGCCTGGACATGTACTGGCTTAAGCAGGGGGACACGTCTGGCACTGCAGGATTTGAGTCCCTGGCGGTGTAATGTGTTACTGATGGTAGGCTTTGTTACTTTGGTCCCAGCTCTCTGCAGGTCATTCACTAGGTCCCCCCGTGTGGTTCTGGGATTTTTGCTCACCGTTCTTGTGATCATTTTGACCCCACGGGTTGAGATCTTGCGTGGAGCCTAAGATCGAGGGAGATTATCAGTGGTCTTGTATGTCTTCCATTTCCTGATAATTGCTCCCACAGTTGATTTCTTCAAACCAAGCTGTTTACCTATTGCAGATTCAGTCTTCCCAGCCTGGTGCAGGTCTACAATTTTGTTTCATGTGTCCTTTGACAGCTCTTTGGTCTTGGCCATAGTGGAGTTTGGAGTGTGACTGTTTGAGGTTGTGGACAGGTGTCTTTTATACTGATAACATGTTCAAACATGTAATACAGGTAACGAGTGGAGGACAGAGGAGCCTCTTAAAGAAGAAGTTACAGGTGTGTGAGAGCCAGAGATCTTGCTTGTTTGTAGGTGACCAAATTTTTATTTTCCACCATAATTTGCAAATAAATTCATTAAAAATCCTACAATGTAATTTTCTGGGGGGGGGGGGTTCTCATTTTGTCTGTCATAGATGAAGTGTCCCTATGATGAAAATTACAGGCCTCTCATCTTTTTAAGTGGGAGAATGTGCACAATTGGTGGCTGACTAAATACTTTTTTGCCCCACTGTATATCCACAGTAAAACTAGTCCTAAATCGACATAACCTGAAAGGCCGCTCAGCAAGGAAGAAGCCACTGGTTTGCAAATGCACATGGGGACAAAGATCGTACTTTTTTGAGAAATGTCCTCTGGTCTGATGAAACAAAAATAGAACTGTTTGGCCATAATGACCATCGTTATGTTTGGAGGGAAAAGGGGAGGCTTGCAAGCCGAAGAACACCATCCCAACCGTGAAGCACGGGGTGACAGCATCATGTTGTGGGGGTGCTTTGCTGCAGGAGGGTCTGGTGCACTTCACAAAATAGATGGCATCATGAGGGAGGAAAATTATGTGGATATATTGAAGCAACATCTCAAGACATCAGTCAGGAAGTTAAAGCTTGGTCGCAAATGGGTCTTCCAAATGGCCAATGGCCCCAAGCATACTTCCAAAGTTGTGGCTTAAGGACAACTAATTTGAGGTATTGTAGTGGCCATCACAAAGCCCTGACCTCAATCCAACAGATAATTTGTGGGCAGAATTTAAAAAGTGTGTGCGAGCAAGGAGGCCTACAAACCTGACTCAGTTACACCAGCTCTGTCGGGAGGAATGGGCCAAAATTCACCCAATTTATTATGGGAAACTGGTGGAAGGCTACCCGAAATGTTTGACCCAAGTTAAACAATTTAAAGGCAATGCTTCCAAATACTAATTGAGTGTATGTAAACTTCTGACCCACTGGGAATGTGATGAAAGAAATAAAATATTAAATAAATAATTCTCTCTATTATTCTTACATTTCACATTCTTAAAATAAAGTGGTGATCCTAACTGACCTAAGACAGGGAATTTATACTAGGATTAAATGTCAGCAATTGTGAAAAACTGAGTTTAAATGTATTTGGCTAGGGTGTATGTAAACTTCCGACTTCAACTGTATGTCTGGTTTGAATAATGGCAGTACATCCAATCTGATATAATTAAAGCTGAGTTGTTTTTCACTGGATGTTCTGTACTAGATTCCGGGTTCATCGTCCAATGAAGGAGATCCCCTTTTCAGATTAAAATGCCCCCCTGTTGAGACTAGAAGGATATAATGTCCAACTCTCTTAATTCCACCAGATTTGACCCGCCTCTCTTAATAATCCCAGCCATTTGGATTCATCCCCTTCTCCAATCCCTCCCGCCATCTATCCACCATCCATCCTTTAATCAGTTTTTTGGCACTGCCTTACGTTGGCAGACTGGTGCTCTGCTTGGGGCAACCACAACCATACCACATTCGAAACCATACAGATGTTTGGTCCCTGTCCCACAGTGGAGTATTGTGTGGGGAGTCACTGTAGCAGGATTATAGCTAGGAAGGTAATATCCCCTGTCTGACCCCCCTCGTGAAATCATAGACTCCCCCTCTTGCAACTCCGTCCCAGCAGTGGATTGTGAATTAGGGCGTGAGGGGCACCCAGAGGGTATCTGTTACCAAGCTAGTAAAGCAGCCAGGGGCTCATGCCTCATGCATATCCCCTGTGTTTTGAAACGTCCTCTCTCTCTCTTTTCTTTCCCACTTTCCCACTCTTGCTATTTTTGCTCCGCAGAGCCGAAGCTGGATTGTGAAGCGCAGCTATGAGGATTTCCGTGTCCTGGACAAGCACCTGCACCTTTGCATCTATGACCGCCGCTTCTCGCAGCTGCCTGAGCTGCCTCGATTCGACAGTCTGAGGGATCGTGCCGAGGTAAGATACCCGGTCTTTCTCAGTACAGCCAATGTGCCCCACCCCACCCAACACCCCTATATCCCCATTCAAATGGTCTCTCCCAGTCTCCCACTTTGAATACCGCCTCAGAGCTCACGACTTTAAGGACTATGTTATCTTTCGCCTTCAAGATTATGGTGTTCAGACAGAAGCAAGAGGCAAAGGACGGGTGACTTGAGAACAGTTTTGCGTCCATGTCCGTCCTAGAGTGAAATACCTGCACAATGTCAATGCTGTATTTGCTTGTTTTACAAACTCGTGTTCGTTGCAGGCTGATTCATGGGCTAAATTTGTTAGTGTCCATTTGTGCCTAGGTTTTCTTTTCTTTTTTTTTTCGTTCTGTCTAATGGCCTGGTGTTTAGTGGAAGCAGCTGTATAGTCTGTTTTATGTTTTTAGAAAACCTCTCCATCCTGCTGGGCTGCGATAGGAACTCTCACTCGCTCTCTCTGTTTACAGTTGTTTTCCCAGAGAAAGCCCTTGAACTGTGGCACATTTTCACAGCTAAATTGATGGGCTTTGAAGTATGGCGTGGCTGTTAATGCTTACCCATATGATCATCCAGTCCTTCAGTAAATGGAAAAAGGCCCTGGTACTCATGCTCTCTGCCCCTAAAAAGAGACTCCCACAAAGGTAGGCTGACTAGGCTTCACAGTCACCACTTTGCTGCTGCTGTTGCGTCCCAAATGACACCCTATTCCCTACATAGTACACTACTTTTGAACAGATCTGGGCCCTGCTCAAAATTAGTGCACAACATGTTTATAGGGCATAGGGTGCCATTTGAGACACAACCTCTCTCTCCAGCTGTCCAAAGTGTAATGTGAAACACTGGGCTGCGCGTTGACTAATCTCAGGAGGTCAGATTACTACACCCACAGTGAAAGCACAGGTCCTTCTGTAGTGGGATGTTCAGTGCTAAAAACTACTGGTAAAACAGGTTATTAAGGTTTTCACTAAAAAAGGCTGTGGAAATACCTCAGTCGTGATTGGAGGAACGAGATGTCGGACCTTTCAGTTTAATCCGTGTCCGTGGCTGCTGGGACAAGTAATGGCATACAGTAATTTCAGACAGCAGTCATTATTTGATTGTAGCCTTCAGGCATTTAATACACATAGGTCCTTATAGGATTAATTGGGGTAGGGGAAAATTGGCTTGAATTAAAATGTCACTAACCGTATTGTCGAGAGGCTCTTTGAAGCGCATATTTTGGTACCTAGCTACTGCAGGTATTTGGATAGTGTTAGCCTAGCTAGTATGCTAACCAACATATTGCTTGTGCATTCCAATACTTGATTGTCACTGTTTTGTAGGCCAGTACTTGGGAGCTAGATTGCCTGTTCGAAATGAGCTGACATTACCTTATACAATATCTTCCATGACTCGTTAAGTCTAAACAAACTTAAAAAAATCTGTACAAAGTTGGTAAGAATATTCAGCGAAATCAGGAAACTCACTGCTAATAAACCAATCAGTCTCACTATTGATTCAGTTAGCCAGCCATCCTCCCTTCACTTCAAGGCCTTGATGTTGTGCTTGGCTTTACTGTTGTGGTACCACATGTTCTCTAGTCTTTGTCTTTCTGGAGAGTCTTAGCCCTTTTGGTCTATGTTTTCTTGGTCATGTTGACAAGAAGGAGAGGGGCTGAAGAGAGGGCCTGGCGGAGTCCCAAATGGTACCCTATTTCCAACATGGTGCACTACTTCTGACCAGAGCCCTATGAGCCCTGGTCAAAAGTAGTGCCTTATATAGGGACTAGGGTGCCATTTGGGGCACATACCCTGTCTGGCACTCAGAGGAGAGGGCTCACTTTTGGATTAGTGCGCTGAATAGGACAAGTCTTGTGGGAAGCGCCAGGGTATTCATCACCAACAGTAACCAACAAATGGAGCCCCAACAAGGAAAGCATCCAGGTCATCAAAGAAAAGCTTTCCTTTCCTTATCCTTTATAGCCTTTTAAGCCCAAAGCAGACCTGGCCATGCAAGGTCGTCCTCTGCTGCTCTGTACAGAAAGCCTTCTATACCAGATGCTTACTTACCTTCCAAATCAAGTGCTTAGTATTGTAGCACTGTTGCTACTGTTTTCATAACTTGAATGTCAGGGCTTTATTTTCAGCAGATTTGGTTATTTTTCTTTTTTCAGTCAACGGCCTGCTTTGTCATTGAGTCTAAATATGGCGTCAGTTTCAACGTACTCTCCCTCCCTGTGACATTTAACGAATGAGGGTTGACTAGAGACTAATTTGATTTAACCAGAGATCCTTGTCAGCTTCGTCTTTATTGAACTCCCTCAAGGTGACATATGTCCTTCATTTAAATATTTGGACAGATCTGATAGCTCATTAGCCATTGTTTTGTCTGGTTGTGCCACAGTGAAGTCTCTAATGATTTTTTTTTTTTTAAACCTCTGACATGCTTTGTCATTTTACACGTCTTGCTATCTTTCACATATAGAATTGCCTTTTTTTCACCGTTTCCTCGTGGCCAGATTTGTCCTGGCTGTGGGTAAAGTTTGGGGCTGATCTGGTTATAAATGTTTACACATCTTGTGGAAAGAAAACAAACGCTCCGAGGCTATGGTCCTTTTAAAACCAGGGCTAAGCTGTCTGTGTCATGTACATGTGTCGTCAGCTTGCGCCCCATTAGGCCCCTTCCTCTGGGCTGTAACACTCGGCCTCTGTGTATGTGTGTTGGTGGACCCTGTTCTGATTGGGTACGCACAGTGCCAGCTCATGTACTGGAATCAATGTGGCAGGCAGCGGGCTGGACCCTCCCGGAGAGGGTCAGGAAAGGGTTTGGCTCCACGTCTGGCCTGGCCCCATGCCCACCACCTCAATGGTCTGCTCTGCTCTTTTTGTCTCTGACTCACTCTACACTTCTCTGCTCTTCTCTCCTCTTCTCTCCTCTAACCTCTTCTCTTCTTCTCCAACCTTTCTTCTCCTCCCCTAACCTTTCCTCTTTTCTCCTATCCTTTAACGTATCCCTTCTCCTTTTCTCTCCTCGCCCCTTCTCTAATCTCACCTACTCCTCTCCTCTCTTCTCTTTGGAGCTCAGCTCTCTAACCTCTCCTCTCCTTCTGCTCTAACCTTTCTCCTCTCCCCTACTCTAACCTCTCCCTCTTCCCCGCTCCTCTCCCCTCCTCTAACCTCTCCATCTTCCCCTCTCCTCTCCCCTTCTCTAACCTCTCCCTCTTCCCCGCTCCTCTCCCCTCCTCTAACCTCTCCATCTTCCCCTCTCCTCTCCCCGTCTCTAACCTCTCCCTCTTCCCCTCTCCTCTCCCCTTCTCTAACCTCTCCCTCTTCCCAGCTCCTCTCCCCTTCTCTAACCTCTCCATCTTCCCCTCTCCTCTCCCCTTCTCTAACCTCTCCATCTTCCCCTCTCCTCTCCAAATGGCCTCCAGTGGAGCGTTTGATTTCCTCTGCTAGGCGCTCACCACTCAGTCTTTCTTTTTGTTCTCGCTTTCTCTCATCTATAGTGCATTACTCAAGAAGTTGCCAATGAAAAACTAGAAACAATCGTCCTTTCAATATCATTAGGATTGGCTACATTATGAGCTCAGTCAAACATGTCTTTCTGGCCTATGCTCAAGTCAGACACACACCAGGGCTCCAGACTGCGATAATTTAGTTGTATTTTGTGACCCTTTTACTTGGCTGTTGCAAGTCGTGTTTAATTGGTCGCTTCGGTGTGAGCTGCACATTCTACATGGTCACTTCACTCCAAATGTCCGATTTTTTGATCATGGCTCTAGTGTGGCCATTTTGATCGCATGTGCTCCTAAATATTTAGCTGTGCAAAATGTTTTTTTTGCCCAGATAATAATTGTTGTAAAGGTTATGCTTTGCTGTATCGCTATTTCTGAGTATCCTAGAGAAAAAAGTGAGCGCTGATCCGTGACTGTGGTGGTTACACCATTACTACAGAGAGAACTGGTTATCTCTAGCCCAAACTGTTCAAAAGTAGTGCTACATTTTTTCCCTTCTATTGTGCATTGGCTCTGCAGCTGGTTGCATCTTCATTGGCGGGCTGTATTTTACGTTCATTAACCATGTCATGAGCCGTTCTTAAACTACTTGTGGGCCATTAACACCTTGTTAAGTCATGTTACCTCATTAGCTAGCAAGTTAACAACCTTGTAACTTTACCAGTATATCCTTTCTAGCGCAGGCGTTTCGCTAGCGGAACCCCTCAACAACATTCCGCTGAAAAGGCAGCGAGTGAAATTCAAAAATATTTTTTTGAAATATGTAACTTTCACACATTAACAAGTCCAATACAGCAAATAAAATATCAACTTCTTGTTATTAATCTACCCATCGTGTCCAAATAAAAAAAACAACAACATATGATTATGTTAGATCACCGCCAAGTCAAAAAAACACAGCCATTTTTCCAGCCTGAAATATAGATAAAATGAATCACGAAACCTTTAATGATCTTCATCAGATGACACACATAGGACATCATGCTACACAATACATGTATGTTTTGTTCGATAATGTGCATATTTATATCCAAAAATATGTTTACATTGGCGCGTTACGTGCAGTAATGACTTGATTCCAAAACATCCGGCAATTTTGCAGAAATATTCATAATAAGCATTGATAAAGATACAAGTGTTATTCACAAAATGAAAGATAGACTTCTCCTTAATGCAACCGCTGTGTCAGATTTTTTTTTTTTACTTTACGGATAAAGCATAATCTGAGAACGGCGCTCAGAGCCTTATCCAGCCAGAGAAATATCCGCCATTTTGGAGTCAACAGAAGTTAGAAATAACACTATAAATATAAATTTACCTTTGATGATCTTCATTAGAAGGAACTCCCAGGAATCCCAGTTCGACAATAAATGACTGATTTGTTCCATAAAGTCCATCATTTATATCCAAATAGCCACTTGTTAGCGTGTCCAGCCCAGTAATCCATCTTCATGAGGCGTGAGCACTTCGTCCAGACAAAAACTCTAAAAGTTCCATTACAGGTCGTAGAAACAAGTCAAACGATGTATGGAATCAATCTTTAGGATGTTTTTAACACAAAACATCAATAATGTTCCAACCAGAGAATTACTATGTCTGAAGAAAAGCACTGGAACGAGAGCTAACTCTGTTGGGAGCGTGCGTCACGAGCCTGAGACACTCTGCCAGACCACTGACTCAAACAGGTCTCATGAGCCCCTCCTTTATAGTAGAATCCTCATTCAAGTTTCTAAAGACGGTTGACATCTAGTGGAAGCCGTAGGAAGTGCAACTTGACTCCATAGACACTGTGTATTCGGTAGGCCAAGCTTTGAAAAACTACAAACCTCAAATGTCCCACTTCCGGGTTGGATTTTTCTCAGGTTTTTGCCTGCCATATGAGTTCTGTTATACTCACAGACATCATTCAAACAGTTTTAGAAACTCCAGAGTGTTTTCTATCCAATACTAATAATAATATGCATATATTAGCATCTGGGGCAGTGTAGGAGGCAGTTCACTCTGGGCACGCTATTCATCCAAAAGTGAAAATGCTCCCAAACATTTGGGGGCACAGAAAGAATGGAAAAGGAATAGCTTATTCAGGAGATCAATGAACATAAAGTAGTTTACCAACTACTTTGCAGACAGATTTCAGTGTGTCAAATCGGAGGGCTTCAACGCCATACAACACTCCTTCCGTGGCCTCCAACTGCTCTTAAACGCTAGTAAAACCAAATGCATGCTTTTCAACCGTTCGCTGCCTGCACCCGCACGCCCGACTAGCATCACCACCCTGGATGGTTCCGACCTAGAATATGTGGACATCTATAAGTACCTAGGTGTCTGGCTAGACTGTAAACTCTCCTTCCAGACTCATATCAAACATCTCCAATCTAAAATCAAATCTAGAGTCGGCTTTCTATTCTGCAACAAAGCCTCCTTCACTCACGCCGCCAAACTTACCCTAGTAAAACTGACTATCCTACCGATCCTCAACTTCGGCGATGTCATCTACAAAATAGCTTCCAATACTCTACTCAGCATACATATTCGTCGCCAGACCCACTGGCTCCAGGTCATCTACAAGTCCATGCTAGGTAAAGCTCCGCCTTCTCAGTTCACTTGTCACGATGGCAACACCCACCCGTAGCACGTGCTCCAGCAGGTGTATCTCACTGATCATCCCTAAAGCCAACACCTCGTTTGGCCACCTTTTGTTCCAGTTCTCTGCTGCCTGTGACTGGAACGAATTGCAAAATTCGCTGAATTTGGAGACTTTTATCTCCCTCACCAACTTCAAACATCTGCTATCTGAGCAGCTAACCGATCGCTGCAGCTGTACATAGTCTATCGGTAAATAGCCCACCCAATTTACCTACCTCATCCCCATACTGTTTATATTTATTTACTTTTCTGCTCTTTTGCACACCAGTATCTCTACCTGTACATGACCATCTGATAATTTATCACTCCAGTGTTAATCTGCAAAATTGTAATTATTCGCCTCATGCCTTTTGCACACAATGTATATAGACTCTTTTTTTTCTTTTTTTTCTACTGTGTTATTGACTTGTTAATTGTTTACTCCATTGTTAATTGTTTACTTAATTGTAACTTAATTGTAACTCTGTGTTGTCTGTTCACACTGCTATGTTATCTTGGCCAGGTCGCAGTTGTAAATGAGAACTTGTTCTAAACTAACCTGACCTAAATTTAACCTGGTTAAATAAAGGTGAAATAAATAAAAATAAATGACCGATTTGCATGTTGTCACTCAGAACGTCACTGACATTCTTAAAGAGGCCGTGTACAATTTTCAATGCAATGCATCTCAATAGGAAACAGTGCTTTTTACACCATGTAGAAACCTAATATTGCTTTGTAATTTCAATGACAGCTATTTGTATCAACATTTTAGCTTTTATAATAAATACATGCATTTACAGGGTTACATATTAGTTGACAGAGCACAACATTTGCTTCAAAAGTAGTAGGTTGTAATTCATGTAGGTTTTATCTCAATCAATTTAAAAAATCTTATTTTCTGGTGCTCCTACATTTTATGTGGTGCTCCTAACTTTTTTTTCATTTTTTTATTCATTCAGAGCCTTAATTATGATTCCTGTAATTAAAGTCTCTGCCCTGCCCCGTGACTGTTTCGCTGTGGCCTGCTTCTATGATGAGCGAGACTCACTCCCTCTCCCCCTGCATTCCAGGAGAAAATAAAGTATTCTGATTGTAGGCTATAACATTTCAAAATCCAATTGCGGGAAAAACACAGCTGTTGTCACTGTTGAAGAGAGGAGTTTCTAAGCTTTCTGTAGACATAAATGTTCTCTCTATAGCAACTATTTTACAACCATGATATTTGTTATGGCTTTTAAATACAGAGCGTGTGAAATGCACATCAGCCATTGCGAGAGCACAGGCTACAACTGCAACGTTTTTTTGAGACATTACATTTACTGTTAGATTAATACTTGGCTACCAGCAATGCTGTGGTAACCATGCTGGTTAAGTGTGCCTTGAATTTAAAAAAAAATCTCTTAGTGTCACCAGCAAAGCACCATCACACCTTCTCCTCCATGCTTCATGGTGGGAACCACACATGCAGAGATCATCCGTTCATCTACTCTGCACGGCGGTTGGAACCAAAAATAAAAAATTTGGACTCATCAGACCAAAGGACAGATTTCCACCTGTCTGTCCATTGCTTGTGTTTCTTGGCCCAAGCAAGTATCTTCTTCTTATTGGTGTCCTATAGTAGTGGTTTATTTGAACATGAAGGCCTGATTTACGCATTCTCCTCGAAACAGTTGATGTTGACATGTCTGTTACTATAATTTATTTGGGCTGCAATTTCTGAGGCTGGTAACTCTAATGAACTTATCCTCTGCAGCAGAGGTAACTCTGGGTCTTTCTTTCCTGTGGTGGTCCTCATGAGAGCCCGTTTCATCATAGCGCTTGATGGTTTTTGCGACTGTACTGTTTTAAAGTAATGTTGGACTGTCATTTCTCTTTGCTTATTTGAGCTGTTCTTGCCATAATATGGACTTGGTCTTTTACCAAATAGGGCTATCTTCTGTATACCAACCCTAACTTGGCACAACACAACTGATTGGCTCAAACACATTAAGAAGGAAAGAAATTCCACAAATGAACTTTTAACAAGGCACACCTGTTAATTGAAATGCATTCCAGGTGACTTCCTCATGAATCTGGTTGAGAGAATGCCAAGATTGTGCAAAGCTGTCATAAAGGCAAAGGGTGGCTACTTTGAAGAATATAAAATATATTTTCTTGTGTTTAACACTTTTGGTTACTACATGGTTCCACATGTGTTATTCCATAGTTTTGATGCCTTCACTATTATTCTGCAATGTAGAAAACAGCCCAAATAAAGAATAACTCAAATGAGTTATTGAATGAGTAGGTGTGTCCAAACTTTTGATTGGTACTGTACACTACCTTTTTAGTAGCTGTAGGTCATTCAACACTGTGTGGAACTAGTATTTTATATAAGTGTTTTACCCATTGTCTGTTCCTGGTTTCCTCTCACAGGCAGTTTCCCAGATGCTGATGGCTTACCTCTCCCGCTTCTCAGCGATCGCTGACAACAAGATCAACTGTGGGCCCGCCCTCACGTGGATGGAGGTGAGCTTCTGTCTGGGTTTATGTCTGTGTGTCTCATGCTGTCTGTCTGTCTGTCTTGTCTGTGTCTGTTTGTCTATCAATCTCCCACACACACTAGACCAGAGCTCTCCAAACCTGTTCCTGGAGAGCTACTGTCCTCTAGGTTTACACTTCAACCCTAAATTATTAATTAGCAACTGATTCTAATAATTAGCTTGTTGATAAGCTGAATCAGGTCAGTTAAAACTGGGTTTGGAGTGTGAACCTACAGGAGGGTAGCTCTCCAGGAACACGGTTGGAGAGCCATGCTCTACGCAAATACACCACACATAACACATACTGTAGTTTCCCATTTTCTTGCATGCACACATGCCTACTGCTCCTCTCTTTCCGTATTCACTCACACGTAATTAAGTGATAATGCCCGAGAAGCCGGTGTTTGGGTTAATTGGCATGAGTGTTAGGCCTGAGACGGGGTACCAACGTATTCAAATAATGATTTATATATTTTCATTAAAAACGTTATTTTGTTGGATTTATTCATACTATTTCATCCTTCCACAAGATACAGGTCCGACACAAATCTAGGGTTGCTATCCAAGCCGTCTACCCAAGTTCTGTATCTATGGACACTCCCCAGTCATTTGTTCTAAATGTTCTATTTCCATACTGGCTGGCAACATTCTTCTCCCTTGCTTACTAGCTAGCCAATTATGGCTAACTTACAGTTACGTCAAACATTTTAGTCAGAATAACAACAAAGTAGCTGCAATTTTGCATTTGTTATTTTAAAGCTGTTTTCTAGTGACATTTATTTGGATACATCCTTAACAATGAGCTAATGATGCGCTATTTCAGGACAATGTTGTTCAGAGGCGCTAGCCAATGACACAGCTAACACAATTACTTCAAACTGAAGCTGGAAAGACTGCAAACTACAGTAGCTGCACTTCGTTTCATTTGACCTGTTTTCTATTGACATTTCTTTGTATATATATATATATCCATAAAAATTATGCTGATTCTTCATGATCTTTGACTGGCTGAGAAAATCTCTCTCCGTCTGTTTTATCCTGACTCCTGACATCTACACGTTCACTACTATGAGACAGCTGGAGATCGAATTTCAATACTGAAACAATGTTGCAAATGTCAGAGACAGAAAGCAAGGTTTATACAAATCTCCGCATTTGAAAACCAATTGCTAGTCTAAAAGAAATGGGATATATTGTCTAGATTCCTTTTACAGTGGAGATCAAGTTTATAACTTGCCTGGCTGGGCTGATGAGACAGTGGATTGCGCAGTGAGATGGAACAGAGTAAATAGGCATTTAAACGTCATAGCTTTAGCTGGTGGTAACGTGTGGAATAGACACTGGCTGGAATGCAGTTTTAACCAGTCAGCGTCCAGGATTAGCCCCACCCGTTGTATAATAGAACAGTTACTCACCAACCCAGTGTAATGTCTGCAGTGACAGACAGTAAATATGACACTAACTTGATTGTGTGTGTGTGTTCCAGGTTGATAACAAGGGCAACCACTTACTGGTCCACGAGGAGTCCTCCATCAATGTACCCGCCATTGCCGCCGCCCATGTCATCAAACGCTACATCGCGCAGGCCGCCGACGAGCTCTCCTTCGAGGTGACTGCCAAGTACAGGGAGAGCTGAACCGCATTTAAACACGTGCACATACAAATGCGTGTACACACACTCACATGGACATATGTACAGATACAAATGGGAATGTCATGGATAAATGGCTGTGCTTGGATGCAGTGATAAATAATCATACGTATTTTATGAGCACGTTGTTCTTTGCTGTATGACAGGTAATCTGCATCATATTTACTATTCTACAGATGCCCCAATACATTGTTGTTCCTAGGGAGTTGTTTCTCCATTACTCTTTTCACACACTACTTTTCACACATCTGATTGAACATGCAATTCTTCTGTACAAATACTCTCTGATGCAGTTAGTGGTTCCCAAACGTTTCTTAGCAAATAATACCCACCACCTATATATGTAGGATGATGTTTCCCCTCAGATGTATTCACAGCATGACTAGTGAGTCCCTTCTTTAGCAATGACTGATCCAGCTATCCCTCTCTTCTCCTCTCTTCCCCTTTCTCTCTCCCTCCAATCTCTCTCCCTCCCCTGACAGGTTGGGGACATTGTGTCAGTGATTGACATGCCCCCCAAAGAGGACACCACATGGTGGAGGGGCAAGCACGGCTTTCAGGTTTGTGACCCAGAAGCACATACACACACAGACAAACAATTACTGTGTTGCAGTTTAGAACCTGGGGTGTTTATAAGTTGTGCACAGATGGCTTGGCATCCACTCATCTTCTGTCTACTGATCTACTGTAGACTCCACAAGGCCAGGATATTTATTGTGCTTTGGTGTCTATCAATTTCTCTTTTCAGTCACATTTGGTTTGGCCTTTTAGCTAATTCCACTATATTTATCCATATACAAAAGACCAAATCAGCTCATTGTTCATTTGGGTTAAACATTTCTCTATGGACTATCTCATCAGTTAAAGACAGACATACTCATTGTATCATACAAAATGGGCACACAGAGTGGTTGTTCTCGATCGTGATGTGATTATATTAGCCTAGCTACGTTTTCCAGTATTCCATTTAAAGTGATCAATAGTCTTTCTTTGAGCACAATAAAGCCTGATATTGTGTTGTCTGTTGATGCTGTGCCCTTAGCATTGACCCCTAGCAGTGTTCCGGTCATAGCTGACCCATAACATTGCCGCTCGCTGCCCCGGGGGAAAAATACTGATACAGGCCAGCTGGGAGGGCAGCCATGTTGGATGGGCCTTCACAACATGTTGTTATTAAACGCTGCAGAAGGACAATTAGGAACTTGGGAAGCTGTTAGGCTAAAGACTCTTGGAGGCGGTTGTTGCCTGTTGCTTTGTTGTACTGTAGGGGTGCATATGCTGAGTTTTAAAGAGAGGGAACATTATTTGTGTGTGATTTTGGAATATCAAGTAGATGAAGGTTCCTTGGTTTTGTCAAAGGTATTATCTGTCTATTTTTTCATTATTATGAATCATGGCACTCATTCCTACCAAGAATCATGGTCTGGTGCATACCATGATGTTTGGTCTTCAACAATGATGTCATAACTAGGTTATTACACACAATGTTGGTCCTTGAAACCAATCTGGATTTTGGGGAAATGCATGTCAATGCTCCACTAGATGGTGGAGCATTGATTGGATTGTGTATCTGCTCGCACAAAGCAAATGTCAATGTCCTCCCTGCTATCTCCACCGGAGGGCAGTCAGTCACCCTACAGGCAGTCTGAGTCAGTCTGTGGCTTAAGGTCAGGTAGGCAGCTCACGTCTTTCTGTATGACACAACACATCAGCCTGCCTGCAGAGCCTCAAGGAGAGAGAGAGGGGGGGGAGATATATATATGTATGTATGTATATATATATATATATATATATATATATATATATATATATATATATATATATATATATATATATATATATATATATATATAGAGAGAGAGAGGGGGAGGGAACGAGTAAGAAAGCTGGAGGGTCCAAAGAGAAAGAGGGAGAGAGAAAATCCAACCATGGAAAGGGTGAGCTTCTTTCGTTGAGTGCTCAGCATGCGTCACATCTTTATATAGCATAGTACTGTTTGTAAGTTGCAAGACAGCTGGACCTTGGATCCCTATGATAGTCACATTCAACCCTCTTATCAGTCACATTTACTACAAGATGGAAGCCATTTATTTTGCAAAGCGTGAAGGTTACATACTCCTAAGCAAATAGACGCTTCTTTAAAAGTGTCTATTAGTGTAGTCTGGTCTTTGATTTGTTAGGTATCGCACACGTTAAGATTTGTAAATCAGAGATGGGACTAGATGATTAGTCAATAATGACAGAGAAGGGTTTTTGTTAAATTGCTCTGCTGGGAATGGCTTTGGTTTGGCAGTTTCCCACGTCTTCATTAAAGCACGCAAAAATATTTATATCATGTCTTCCTCCAAACTCATTAAGTGAAGCCTAGAGATTTATATTATTCTATTATACAGCCTAGAGATTTATATTATTCTATTATACAGCCTAGAGATTTATATTATTCTATTATACAGCCTAGAGATTTATATTATTCTATTATACAGCCTAGAGATTTATATTATTATATTATACAGCCTAGAGATTTATATTATTATATTATACAGCCTAGATATTTATATTATTCTATTATACAGCCTAGAGATTTATATTATTCTATTATACAGCCTAGAGATTTATATTATTCTATTATACAGCATAGAGATTTATATTATTCTATTATACAGCCTAGAGATTTATATTATTCTATTATACAGCCTAGAGATTTATATTATTCTATTATACAGCCTAGAGATTTATATTATTCTATTATACAGCATAGAGATTTATATTATTATATTATACAGCCTAGAGATTTATATTATTATATTATACAGCCTAGAGATTTATATTATTCTATTATACAGCCTAGAGATTTATATTATTCTATTATACAGCCTAGAGATTTATATTATTCTATTATACAGCATAGAGATTTATATTATTATATTATACAGCCTAGAGATTTATATTATTCTATTATACAGCCTAGAGATTTATATTATTCTATTATACAGCCTAGAGATTTATATTATTATATTATACAGCCTAGAGATTTATATTATTCTATTATACAGCCTAGATATTTATATTATTCTATTATACAGCATAGAGATTTATATTATTATATTATACAGCCTAGAGATTTATATTATTATATTATACAGCCTAGAGATTTATATTATTCTATTATACAGCCTAGAGATTTATATTATTATATTATACAGCCTAGAGATTTATATTATTATATTATACAGCCTAGAGATTTATATTATTCTATTATACAGCCTAGATATTTATATTATTCTATTATACAGCATAGAGATTTATATTATTATATTATACAGCCTAGAGATTTATATTATTCTATTATACAGCCTAGAGATTTATATTATTCTATTATACAGCCTAGAGATTAATATTATTCTATTATACAGCCTAGAGATTTATATTATTCTATTATACAGCCTAGAGATTTATATTATTCTATTATACAGCCTAGAGATTAATATTATTCTATTATACAGCCTAGAGATTTATATTATTATATTATACAGCCTAGAGATTTATATTATTCTATTATACAGCCTAGAGATTTATATTATTCTATTATACAGCCTAGAGATTTATATTATTCTATTATACAGCCTAGAGATTAATATTATTCTATTATACAGCCTAGAGATTTATATTATTCTATTATACAGCCTAGAGATTTATATTATTATATTATACAGCCTAGAGATTTATATTATTCTATTATACAGCCTAGAGATTTATGTTATTCTATTATACAGCCTAGAGATTTATATTATTATATTATACAGCCTAGAGATTTATATTATTCTATTATACAGCCTAGAGATTTATATTATTCTATTATACAGCCTAGAGATTTATATTATTATATTATACAGCCTAGAGATTTATATTATTCTATTATACAGCCTAGAGATTTATATTATTCTATTATACAGCCTAGAGATTTATATTATTCTATTATACAGCCTAGAGATTTATATTATTCTATTATACAGCCTAGATATTTATATTATTCTATTATACAGCCTAGAGATTTATATTATTCTATTATACAGCCTAGAGATTTATATTATTCTATTATACAGCCTAGAGATTTATATTATTCTATTATACAGCCTAGAGATTTATATTATTCTATTATACAGCATAGAGATTTATATTATTATATTATACAGCCTAGAGATTTATATTATTATATTATACAGCCTAGAGATTTATATTATTCTATTATACAGCCTAGAGATTTATATTATTATATTATACAGCCTAGAGATTTATATTATTATATTATACAGCCTAGAGATTTATATTATTATATTATACAGCCTAGAGATTTATATTATTCTATTATACAGCCTAGAGATTTATATTATTCTATTATACAGCCTAGAGATTTATGTTATTCTATTATACAGCCCAGAGATTTATATTATTCTATTATACAGCCTAGAGATTTATATTATTCTATTATACAGCATAGAGATTTATGTTATTCTATTATACAGCCCAGAGATTTATATTATTCTATTATACAGCCTAGAGATTTATATTATTCTATTATACAGCCTAGAGATTTATATTATTATATTATACAGCCTAGAGATTTATATTATTATATTATACAGCCTAGAGATTTATATTATTCTATTATACAGCCTAGAGATTTATATTATTCTATTATACAGCCTAGAGATTTATATTATTCTATTATACAGCCTAGAGATTTATATTATTATATTATACAGCCTAGATATTTATATTATTCTATTATACAGCCTAGAGATGTATATTATTCTATTATACAGCCTAGAGATTTATATTATTATATTATACAGCCTAGAGATTTATATTATTCTATTATACAGCCTAGAGATTTCTTAACACTCACAAAGACTTGAGGAAGACAGTGTAGCCTGGAGCAGGGATGGGCGTTAGAAATAATTTTACTATTCTAATAATATCATGCATTTTTCCAGATATTCGAAATACATGGTTTATTTTTATTTTTTCATTTTTGTAATTTTTTTACATATGTTTTTAACCTGAGCATACCGGGAGGGGGCGGTATGTGTGAGCTCTGCTGCTGCAGGGGAGGGGAAGGTATGTGTGAGATGGAAACGGACGAGATAGAGTAGCTAGCTCGTCAGACTTGATACACTAGCTAACTTGTAGCAGCCACAGTGTTATTTATCATCCCATTTGACTGTGCCCTTCTTGACTGGAATAATTTGGAGTAGACTAGAAAAGTAAGCTAGCTACCCTGTCTAATTGAGTCTACATTTTGCTGCGATTTTGGTTGCTTGTTGTAGCCCACTCCTTCTCATTTCGCTAATGTTTAATTTCGTAATTTTAATTCCATCTTGCGTTGTATTAGTGATCCGTCATTTCACTTGCTACACATGGAGTCTGACTGTGGTGCCGCTTTCTTTGGCCGACAAAACAAGCTACGTGTATATGAAGCCTATTTCATGGGGCGCACATCATATAAACTACATTCAAAAGTGTGTTGTTTTATTACATTGTAGCGTCCCGCACAGACATTATGTGTTAGGCTATTAGTGAGTTGTGTTGTATTTACCAGTGTTCGCGGAGTCCGACATGGCAATCAACCTGCTATCTGCCAATCACGGGAATGCCTGGAATGTTCTGATGCCGGGCATTCTGGTGGTTGGCGGAGTGGCGTGGAGGGGGGTTGAGCAGGGGGATGAAGCATTGGAAGTTAAGACCAGGTTTAGCCATTGTTCTCTCTCTTACCTCTGGCCTTCACAAGAGAAGGTCACGGTTGGTTTGTGGGGTATCCTTTATTTATTTGGCGTGGGCTACGGCCAAACAGTAGCCTGTATAAAGTTGGGTTAGTAAACCGTCAATTCGTAACCTCAAGCCTCAGTCTGGGCAATTGTTCCTTTATGATCTAGTCAGGTCATTACAACATTAAGAATTGTATCTAACTGTCACATGGATATTTACATGTAATTTAGAAAAAATATTTTCTTTGCTAAAATAGGCATCTTTAAAAAACAAAAAATGTGTACTCACAAAAGTTATAAAATACTTTGTTTGCATATTCAAATAAACCTGTCCATCCCTAGCCTGGAGGCATCTATGTCTATTTGCACTGGGAGGATCAGTTGTTTTAAATCAGAAATTATTTGTTTTACTCATGTTCATTTGAAAAATAATATAAAGAAATATATGTTTTATTGTCGCACACAGGATGGGTGCAGTGAAATGTGTTGTTTTAAAGGGTCAGCCATAGTAGTATGGCACCCCTTGAGCAAATTAGGGTTTAAGTGCCTTTCTTTTTTTCACCTTGTTGGCTCGCGTAATCGAGCCAGCAACCTTTCGGTTATTGGCCCAATGCCCTAACCGCTAGGCTACCTGACGCACTAACATCTGTGTCCGACAAGGATATTTTGCTTTCCGGTTGACTGTAGAGATTTTAAACTATCACAGTCTGCTCTTGACTTCTGTCCAGTGTCCAATTATAGACTAGAAGGAAATGATCTTCTGATATAAAATATTTGGGATACACACACAGCATGTAAACACAGTCTCACACACACATTGCCCCACACACACTCACCCTCCGGCCTTTACCTCCGCTTCAGCTGGCACAGACCATTCCTAAAAGCCATAGCTTGGGCAGCTAATTAGGCACATGATCTTGACTGAACACCGCAACGAGCACAGCACATTTCCAAGTGGCATCCTGGGTCTCACACCAACCTTTTAGTATGTGTTTATACCAACTGCCTATGGACTCCCTAATCCAGAGAAAGGTCTCCAACAAAGGCCAGATGCACAGTAGAGACATATTGATATAAGTGGCTGAAGCCTGTTTATCAGTCTTTAGTGGTACTGCTCTCACTCACTCATTCATTCATTCATTTTCACACACACTCATCCTCTCTGCTCACTCTTGTGCTCTCTCTCTCTCTCTGTGTGTGTGTGTGTGTAAAAAGTGTTTTTTGTCCTCTCTCCCCAGGTTGGCTTCTTTCCCAGTGAGTGTGTGGAGCTGATAAACGACAAGGTGCCGCAGTCCGTCACCAACTCGGTGCCAAAACCAGGTACTGTATTTCCTCTCGGTGCCAAAACCAGGTACAGTGAGGCGTCCGTGACTCTCCTAGCGTTCGCTCCCACTGGGTGCTATGTTGTTTTTGGTGGATAAAGTATATAATAGTTCTTATCAAAAATGTGTTGTTGTGATTTTGACATCATTAACTATAAACTACTAACTAGATATATCTGATATTTATGACAGCAGGAAGCAGTTGGTTATGGAAAATGCATATCAACGTTAGAGTATGATAATGTCTGGTGAGATTGGGGGGGATTCCCAACTGTGATCTCGTCTGTAAGTGTATGGTGTGATGATGATGTGGATGGGATGTGTGGTGTGTCATGGTGACTGAGCTGCAGCAGGTGCTAGTGCCACTCTGTGGAGGAGTAAGGGTGATGCTCTACATAAGTGTCGGTCTGTCTCAGGCGGCTAGGCCAGCTGAGGCTAAAGCACAGAGCAATGTGAGGGAACACCTATCATGTCATTGCAGAGACCACTGAATGAGTGAAGTCACAACCAACCCAAACATTTCTCATGTTAACTGGCCTTTTTAAATGCATTTCAGGGCTGACTCCACAATACAATAGGGTGAATCCAAAAGGAACGTTTAGTGACGGTATAGACCTAGGGATTGATTGAAGAGACTTGCGTATTCAACACAACACTAGACTGCAAAATAAAAACATAAGACCTAGATCATAATATTGATCTCTTTAGTTGAATGTGATGATCTTATATTGGTATGAAGTGTCCAGTGAGAATTCCCACTACTCAACGTTTCACAACTTGAAAAATGAAATCCATAGTTATCGTGCTCTTGAATAACCACCTAAACTTGCGTCTCATGTCTCTATTTGCACAATGTCAATGTTAATCCAATGCAAACACTGATCTATAGGTAGCCAGTGCAAACAGATAAGCCACCTAGCGCACTCATATGAGTGTCCAAAAACAAATACGGCCATTCAACACGTGAGTGTACCATAAAGCCCTATCACAATCAGAAAGTACAGCCACGACATTCTGATAGGCGTAATAGAAACTCTATCATGCATGGACTTTGACCCCCTCTTACATGGGTAATACTTTTAGATGGATTGTGAAAAGTGCAGCTTATGTCATGTTTCGGAATGACCAGGCTGCCAAGCCCTTTCCATGGCATCCCATCCTATTCATATCTTATATCCTGAGATGACATCCCATTCCCTATAATGCTCTACTTTTGGCCAGAGCTCATGAGCTCTGACCAAAAGTAGAGCATTATGTAGGGAATGAGGTACCATTTTGGACTCAGCCCCATGTACTCTCTCGATCAGCCACAGACACCTTAAGCCTATCTAAATCAGTCTTGAAAAATTCCCTTCCAATTCAAGGGGTGAATCACCCAATGACTCAGTGTCAGAACCAACCCTTTGGAATTGAGGTGGGAGGCCTGGTAGGAGCAGAACCATGCAAGGCCTGCTGGGAACAATATCAAGGCAAAGGATACAGGGAAGTGGTGACAAAAAAAACAACACACCCCATAGGATCCCCATAGGATCCGTAATGAGGAATAGCATCATCACCATAACTATGTCGTCTCAGATGTTGTTAGGGGTTATGGCCCAATGTTATCTGGTGCACAAAATTTAAAGCCAATGTTTCTAAGCATATTAGATTGTGTGTTATGCAAATAAAATAATGCATCATGCTGTATCTGTCATACTGTCCTGAATGCACACAAAGAAAGTCAACTCTGTGGAAATGGCTCCTATTTGCTTGCCCACTCATTTTAGATCTCCATTCATTGGGTTTCCATATTGGTCACACACCTGAAATTTGCATGTCGTTTTTTGCACGGCTTCACTCTGCTCCATGCATGTTTAAGCTTGTTGTTTATTTCACTGTCATCCCCTTTGCCCCCCACCCTACTTCAGCATTCCCCTGCTCTGGTCTACAGCCTGCCTCCTGGAGTCTCTTTCCACCCTGTGCGTGCTGGTATACACCCCCTCTCCCTATCCCTCTCACAAACACAGGCCCCGTTCAAGTGCATCCTTCTTTCTTTCCTTGAAGTAGTCAATGATTAGAAATTACTGGACAGGTGAAAGCCATGTGATGGAGCCCTTGGGTTCACCTATCTAATCATGCTTAATCACAGATTAGAGGAGGGAGGAAGAAAGGATGCACTTAAGGGCCACACACTTTTCTTACCCACACTGCTTTTCCTCCTTCCACACCTGGTTGTCAAATTCAATAGTCATTGCAACACTTAATGATACTTTGTACTGGCTGACACCAATTTTTACAGTGAAAATTATTTTATTTGCTGACAAAGTTTTGTAGTATTCACTGCCCAATGATGTACTATGAAAGGTTTATTCATTTCCTGTATATTAATTGAACTTTAACCAATGCACACATAATGTGTAATGTCCTTTTGTGCCTCCTCCACCAAGTGTCAGATGCCAAGCTATCTGACTGAGTGACAGTCTCGAAACAGAAAAAAAAGCTGCTGTTCCTGCCATGTTCCTCCTCTAACAGGACGATCTCTCCCTCTCCGTTCCTACCCACCTCTCCTGCCTATCCATCAGTTCGTGTGAATGGCATACAGATTTGGAGATGGAGAGTGTAAAGCAGGACAGTGCATGGGTGACCGACCCGTTAAACTTCTACAGCCTGAGCTCAGGTTGACACGTGTGTCCATCCCTACGTGTGCCTTAACCACCACAGAGCTAACCCACTACTAATGCACACGACACACCGCTGAGGCACTCTGTCTTTCTCTGTCTGTTCACCAAGTCTCTAAAATACCACTACACTAGGACCAGAGTCCACAGTTCATTCTTAGTTCATTCTTAGTTCTTGGTGCACTCTATGATGTAACACAAGTGCTTTGGTCAAGTTTAGAAAAATACTTGTCTTTGATGCGTGGAAACTCACTTGAACAGCTAAATCCACTTACTCTCTAACCTGAGCAACGTTGTCGGAGTGTAACGTACCCTCCTTTATCAGATTCACTTGCACTAGACTTAATTAGTTGATTACTAGACTATTTCCAATGAATGTGTTGCTGTGTTATTTACCTTTTATTATTTAGGTTTATCAGGGTTCCTTTTGAGGAGTTGATCCTGCTGCTTTTTTTCTTCAGACCTCTTCAGTGTTCCCCCTATCTGGTTACCAGCCAGCTGTAGTTGTCTACTCTGTTTGATTTAACTTGAAAGACTTTCGGGTGTGGCTGTGGCTGGGGTCTAGACTGGCTTGATTTATTCAAGTCCTCCCTTTAAGACGGGTGCTATAAAAGGATCCTTTGGAGCGTTAAGCTTTGTCCTGCAACATTAAGGAGCCAAGTCTTCTCCATGGTCACTGAAATGGCTACATTCTTAACAGGAACCCTGACATGTTCAAACATACACTCACCAGCTCCCCTGCATAGAAAATGGTTCCTGTCCATTTAGCTGGCGAACTGGGTTGAGATTTCTACCTCTGAAATTTCAGAGAGTGAGCAGATTGAAGGAGATCCTTTGCAGTTGGATACACCACTGTATTGAGTTGCATTTGAAAAAAAAGTTACTTTGGAAAGCTCCGAATAGTTTTTAGCCTTTTTAACTCAAGTTTAAAAGGACATCTGCAAACTGTCTGACTTGGATGAAGGGTTACACTGAAGTCTGAGAGACGCACGTCATCCACACACTTAAACCTGAGAGACACACGTCATCCACACACTTAAACACTGAAGTCTGAGAGACGCACGTCATCCACACACTTAAACACTGAAGTCTGAGAGACACACGTCATCCACACACTTATACACTGAAGTCTGAGAGACACACGTCATCCACACACTTAAACACTGAAGTCTGAGAGACGCACGTCATCCACACACTTAAACACTGAAGTCTGAGAGACTACACGTCATCCACACATTTAAACACTGAAGTCCGAGAAACGCACGTCATCCACACACTTAAACACTGAAGTCTGAGAGACGCACGTCATCCACACACTTAAACACTGAAGTCTGAGAGACACACGTCATCCACACACTTAAACACTGAAGTCTAAGCAACAGTGTGATCAGCTCTGCTGTTTTCTCCAACCTGACTGCCCTAGTATGGCAGGTGTTTGTCCAGATGTTCTGACCCCACTACTCTTTGAATCTGCTACTTCCTCCCTGGGCTGGAGCTGGCTTCCTGTCTGGGGACCAGTCGAGTGACTTGGGCAGCTGTGAGGAGTGCAAGCGAGCCAAGACAAGAGCTGGATGTGTCTATGAGAGAAGCAAAGTGAGAGATAGAATGGAGAATGTGTGAAGGAGACAGTAATATTTGTCATGCTTTTCCCAATGGGGCTTTGGTCAATTTCCCAACACATATGCTCTGGGCCGTGAAAGTATGTGAGGCACAAAGACCTTGTGTAGTTTGGGCCTGTGGGGAATGATTGTGGGAGATTGTCTCAGAAACTTCAGCCCTCATTCTCTTGGATGCAGAATGAGGGTGCTCACGCACCTACTATGTTTTTGGTGTACACACAACTTGTGCATAGTACACCAATGTGAAAACAAAGGGAATGTTTTTTAGGCTACTTTGAGGGTGTTAACCTGTTATGGCAAGGCGATTCCCCCCCATTCAGCTGAAAAGGTGGCGCAGGGAATTAAAAAATATTCTTAAGAAATATTTAACTTTCACACATTAACAAGTCCAATACAGCAAATGAAAGATAAACATCTTGTTCATCTACCCATCATGTCCAATTTTTAAAATGTTTTACAGCGAAAACACAACATATATGTTAGACCACCACCAAATCCCCAAAAAAACACAGCCATTTTTCCCAGCCAAAGATAGTCACAAAAGCAGGATTAGAGATAAAATGAATCACTAACCTTTTGAAAATCTTCATCAGATGACACTCATATGACATGTTACACAATACATTTATGTTTTGTTCGATAATATGCATATTTATATCCACAAATCTCGGTTTACATTGACGCTATGTTCAGAAATGCCTCCAAAATATCCGGAGGAATTATAGAAAGCTACGCCAGATAACAGAAATACTCATCATAAACTTTGACTAAAGATACATGTTCTACATATAATTAAAGATACACTGGTTCTTAATGCAACCGCTGTGTCAGATTTTTTAAAAACGTTACAAAAAAAGCCTACCATGCAATAATCTGAGACAGCGCTCAGACGTAAATATATTTCTCCGCCATGTTGGAGTCAACAGAAATACAAAATAACATCATAAATATTACCTTACCTTTCATGATCTTTCATCAGAATGCAGTGCAAGGAGTCCTAGTTCCACGATAAATCGTTGTTTTGTTCCATAATGTCCAATACTAGTGTCCAATTAGCTGCATTTGCTAGCACTTTCAGCTCACGTGCCCAAAAGCTGACGCTGGTCCAGGAGAACTTGGACGAAACTTCAAAAATATATATTCCAGGTCAAATAAACTGGTCAAACTAAGTAGAGAATCAATCTTCAGGATGTTATTTTCATATATATCCAATTTTTTATTTTTTTTTTTTTACCTTTATTTAACCAGGCAAGTCAGTTAAGAACAAATTCTTATTTTCAATGACGGCCTGGGAACAGTGGGTTAAGGTACAAGGTGCCTGTTCAGGGGCAGAACGACAGATTTGTACCTTGTCAGCTCGGGGGTTTGAACTCACAACCTTCCGGTTACTAGTCCAACGCTCTAACCACTAGGCTACCCTGCCGTTCCAACCGGAGCATACGTTTTCATCTGCAGCCAAATGGAACGATGGTGACACCCACAGACAAATGCGCCACAGGAAAATGGCATTCTGTCGGGACAGTGACTATTTCCCCTCCCATTCGGTCAAAGTTCACACCAGAAGCTCCATTCCACGTTCTACTGAATGATGACATCTAGTGGAAGGCGTAGAAAGTGCTGCCAGATCCATATCTTATTTGGAACTGGATAGGTGATGACTTGAAATTAGACGTATTCAGAATTTCACTTCCTGTTTGAAAGATTGCCTGCCCTATGAGTTCTGTTATACTCAGACATAATTTTATCCAATAGTAATAATAATATGCATATATTAGCAATCTAGGACAGAGTAGGATGCAGTTCACTATGGGCACGCAATTCATCCAAAGTGAAAATACTGCCCCCTATCCCCATTAACCTAAAATTACACAAGGACTAGGTTCCAGTTTAACAACATTTACTAAACCGTATTTCCACAGTACATGGTTGCCATTGCACTCAGGCCAGGTCCATCAGCGGTGAGACTACCGCGCAGGCGTACTAATAACAGAGTGATAGTACCGTAATAACAGAAACATAGGGATACTTTAAACATGAACTTAACTCTTAGAACCACCCAACCCGGATCCGGTATATTTGTCATCAGCAACGCTGAATAGCATAGTCAAATAATATTACTAGAAAATATTCATATTCATGAAATCACAAGTGAAATATAGCGAAACAGAGCTTAGCCATTTGTTAATCACCCTGTCGTCTCAGATTTTGAAATTATGCTTTACAGCGAAAGCAATACAAGCGTTTGTGTACGTTTATCGATAGCATAACAAAACAATAAGTACACCTAGCATCAGGTAACTTGGTCACGAAAATCAGAAAAGCAATCAAATTCATCCTTTACCTTTGATGATCTTCGGATGTTTTCACTCATGAGACTCCCAGTTAGACAACAAATGTTCCTTTTGTTCCATAAAGATATTTTTATATCCAAATACCTCCGTTAGTTTGGTGCGTTACGCCCAGGAATCCACCGGAAAGAGCAGCCACGACAACGCAGACAAAAATTCACAGAAACACAGAAACATGTCAAACGTTTTTTATAATCAATCCTCAAGGTGTTTTTCAAATATCTATTCGATAATATATCAACCGGGACAGTTGGCTTTTCACTAGGCCCAGGAGTAACAATGGCCGCCTCTCTCTTTTGTGCAAAAATCACTCTGAGAGCCCCCACCTATCCACTTACGCAATGTGGTCGTTCATGCTCATTCTTCAAAATAAAAGCCTGAAACTATGTCTAAAGGCTGTTGACACCTTAGGGCAGCCATAGAAGAAGGAATCTGGTTGATATCCCTTTCAATGGGCAATAGGGATGCATAGGAACACAGGGTTTCAAAATAAATCCAATCAGGAAGTGACTCTTTTCTCAGGCTTTCGCCTGCAATATCAGTTCTGTTATACTCACAGACAATATTTTTACAGTTTTAGAAACTTTAGAGTGTTTTCTATCCTAAGCTGTCAATTATATGCATATTCTAGCATCTGGTCCTGAGAAATAGGCCGTTTACTTTGGGAATGTCATTTTTCCAAACAATTTTGGAATTTTACAATTTATTTTACAATTTTCACAATTTTATTTCACTTAGTCCTGCATGTTAGAGCTCGGAGCCTAAGATTGTCACTGTACCCGGCAATCACACCTGCAACCCTGCACATGTGAACTCTGAATCTGAGCTACGTCTGTGCTAAGTGAAATGGGTTTGTTGTGGTGCCTCTTTGAAACAGAATTTTGGTCGTATGCTCCATCGATTTGTACAGCGTTTCCATGCGAGATGTTGACCGGCCAGTCCACTCAAGTATGGGTAGCTGCAGCACAATATGATGACTGGAGTATAGGCAAGTGGCTATGTCGAAGGAGAGTGGGTGTATAGAAAGCAACTCACCTAATTGGGAAGATTTGTGGTGTTGTATCGACATGCCTGCCAACCTGCTTCCTACCTGCTTCCTTAATGGGCAGCTGTATCAGGACATGTCGCCGGCAGTAGGTACCGTGTCAACTTTTTTCCTTCCCATGGATTCATAGCAGCCTATACAAGAAATAATGGAAATTAATAACCATCTAGATGTCACTTTTATACATGGATACAGTCTACTACTCAATGGGGAGGGCATGAACGGCAACTACACTGGCACTACTGTCTGGCAGGTCCGGCATCTGCATGGGAAGTAGCTACTAGTAGCGAGGTCAGTACAGGTGCATCAAAGCTTGGACCAGGAGACTGAAAAATAGCTTCTATCTCAAGGCTATCAGACTGTTACACAGCCATCACTAAAACAGAGAGGGTGCTGCCTACATACAGACTTGAAATCATTGGCCACTCTATCAAATGGATCACTAGTCACTTTAGTAATGCCACTTTAATACTAATGTTTACATATCTTGCATCAAATCAAATCAAATTTTATTTGTCACATACACATGGTTAGCAGATGTTAATGCGAGTGTAGCGAAATGCTTGTGCTTCTAGTTCCGACAACGCAGTAATAACCAACGAGTAATCTAGCTAACAATTCCAAAACTACTACCTTATACACACAAGTGTAAAGGGATAAAGAATATGTACATAAAGATATATGAATGAGTGATGGTACAGAGCGGCATAGGCAAGATGCAGTAGATGGTATCGAGTACAGTATATACATATGAGATGAGTGTGGAAACAAAGTGGCATAGTTTAAAGTGGCTAGTGATACATGTATTACATAAAGATGCAGTAGATGATATAGAGTACAGTATATACGTATACATATGAGATAAATAATGTAGGGTACGTAAACATGATATTAAGTAGCAATGTTTAAAGTGGCTAGTGATATATTTTACATCAATTCCCATCAATTCCCATTATTAAAGTGGCTGGAGTTGAGTCAGTGTGTTGGCAGCAGCCACTCAATGTTAGTGGTGGCTGTTTAACAGTCTGATGGCCTTGAGATAGAAGCTGTTTTTCAGTCTCTCGGTCCCAGCTTTGATGCACCTGTACTGACCTCGCCTTCTGGATGATAGCGGGGTGAACAGGCAGTGGCTCAGATGGTTGTTGTCCTTGATGATCTTTATGGCCTTCCTGTGACATTGGGTGGTGTAGGTGTCCTGGAGGGCAGGTAGTTTGCCCCCGGTGATGCGTTGTGCAGACCTCACTACGCTCTGGAGAGCCTTACGGTTGTGGGCGGAGCAGTTGCCGTACCAGGCGGTGATACAGCCCGACAGGATGCTCTCGATTGTGCATCTGTAGAAGTTTGTGAGTGCTTTTGGTGACAAAATTTCTTCAGCCTCCTGAGGTTGAAGAGGCGCTGCTGCGCCTTCTTCACGATGCTGTCTGTGTGGGTGGACCAATTCAGTTTGTCTGTGATGTGTACGCCGAGGAACTTAAAACTTACTACCCTCTCCACTACTGTCCCATCGATGTGGATAGGGGGGTGTTCCCTCTGCTGTTTCCTGAAGTCCACAATCATCTCCTTAGTTTTGTTGACTGAGTGTGAGGTTATTTTCCTGACACCACACTCCGAGGGCCCTCACCTCCTCCCTGTAGGCCGTCTCGTCGCATTACTCGTCCCATATGTATATACTGTACTTTATACCATCTATTGCATCTTGCCTATGCTGCTCGGTCATTGCTCATCCATATATTTATATGTACATATTCTTATTCCATCCCTTTACTTTTATATATTGCGGAAAGATTGTTGCTTCCATCAATGTAATTGTCTGCATCATTTCAAATCCCCCATATATTTTTGAGGTAAATATCCATATACATACATACGTGTTTACATACACTTTAGCCAAGTACATTTAAACTCAGTTTTTCACAATTCCTGACATTTAATCCTAGTAAAAATTTCTCCTTAGGTCAGTTAGGATCACCACTTTATTTTAAGAATGTGAAATGTCAGAATAATAGTAGAGAGAATTATTTATTTCAGCTTTTATTTCTTTCATCACATTCCCAGTGTGTCAGAAGTTTTCATACACTCAATTAGTATTTGGAAGCATTGCCTTTAAATTGTCTAACTTGGGTCAAACATTTCGGGTAGCCTTCCACAAGCTTCCCACAATAAGTTGGGTGAATTTTGGCCCATTCCTCCTGACAGAGCTGGTGTAACTGAGTCAGGTTTGTAGGCTTCCTTGCTCGCACACGCTTTTTCAGTTCTGCCCACAAATTTTCTATAGGATTGAGGTCAGGGATTTGTGATGGCCACTCCAATACCTTGACTTTGTTGTCGTTAAGCCGTTTCTCCACAACTTTGGAAGTATGCTTGGGGTCATTGTCCATTTGGAAGACCCATTTGCGACCAAGCTTTAACTTCCTGACTGATGTCTTGCGATGTTGCTTCAATATGTCCACATAATTTTCCTACCTCATGATGCCATCTATTTTGTGAAGTGCACCAGACCCTCCTGCAACAAAGCACCCCCACAACATGATGCTGCCAACCGTGCTTCATGTTGAGATGGTGTTCTCTGGCTTACAAGTTTACCCCTTTTTCCTCCAAACATAACCTCCAAAAAGTACAATCTTTGTCTCCATGTGCAGTTGCAAACCGTAGTCTGGCTTTTTTATGGCTGTTTTGGACCAGTGGCTTCTTCCTTGCTGAGCGGCCTTTCAGGTTATGTCGATATAGACTCGTTTTTCTGTGGATATAGATACTTTTGTACCCGTTTCCTCCAGCATCTTCACAAGGTCCTTTGATGTTGTTCTGGGATTAATTTGCACTTTTCACACCAAAGTGCGTTCATCTCTAGGAGACTGTATGATGTCTGCGTGGTCCCATGGAGTTTATACGTGCGTACTATTGTTTGTACAGATGAACGTGGTACCTCTAGGCATTTGGAAATTTCTCCCAAGGATGAACCAGACTTGTGGAGGTCTACAATTTTTCTTCTGAGGTCTTGGCTGATTTCCCCATGTCAAACAAAGAGGCACTGAGTTTGAAGGTAGGCCTTGAAATACATCCACAGGTACACCTCCATTTTACTCAAATGATGTCAATTAGCCTATCAGAAGCTTCTAAAGCCATGACAATTTTCTGGAATTTTCCGAGCTGTTTAAAGGCACAGTCAACTTAGTGTATGTAAACTTCTGACCCATTGGAATTGTGATACAGTGAATTATAAGTGAAATAATCTGTCTGTATACAATTGTTGGTAACATTACTTCATGTCCTAACCGACTTGCCAAAACTGTAGTTTGTTTGCAAGAAATTTGTGGAGTGGTTGAAAAATGAGTTTTAATGATTCCAACCTAAGTGTATGTAAACTTCCGACTTCAACTGTATATACATACATACACATACATGCATGAATATACATACTTTTTTTGGAATATACCTTTATTATTACCCTTCCATCCCTTTACTTGGATGTATATGTATTAGGTAGTTGTTGTGGAATTGTTAAATTACTTGTTGATATTGCTGCATTGTCTGAACTAAACTCAACTGCGTTTATTTTCAGAAAACTTAACTTGTTGAATCTTATGTTCATACAAATATTTACAACTGAGACATAACCTGAACAAGTTCCACAGTCATGTGAATAACAGAAATGGAATAATGTGTCCCTGAACAAAGATGGGGTCAAAGTCAAAAGTAACAGTCAGTATCTGGTGTGGCCACCAGCTGCATTAAGCACTGCAGTGCATCTCCTCCTCATGGACTGCACCAGATTTGCCAGTTCTTGCTGTGAAATGTTACCCCACTCTTCCACCAAAGCACCTGTAAATTCCCAGACATTTCTGGGGCGAATGGCCTTAGCCCTCACCCTCCTATCTAACAGGTCCCAGACATTCTCAATGGGATTGAGATCCAGGCTCTTCGCTGGCCATGGCAGAACACTGACATTCCTGTCTTGCAGGAAATCACGCACAGAACGAGCAGTATGGCTGGTGGCATTGTCATGCTGGAGGGTCATGTCAGGATGAGCCTGCAGGAAGGGTACCACATGAGGGAGGAGGATGTCTTCCCTGTAATGCACAGCGTTGAGATTGCCTGCAATGACAACACGCTCAGTCTGATGATGCTGTGACACATCGCCCCAGACCATGACGGAACCTCTACCTCCAAATCGATCCTGCTCCAGAGTACAGGCCTCAGTGTAACGCTCATTCCGTCGTCGATAAACGTGAATCCGACGATCACCCCTGGTGAGACAAAACCACAACTCATCAGTGGAGGGCATTTTTTGCCAGTCCTGTCTGGTCCAACGATGGTGGGTTTGTGCCCATAGGCAACGTTGTTGCCGGAGATGTCTGGTGAGGACCTCCCTTACAACAGGCCTACAAGCCCTCTGTCCAGCCTTTCTCAGCCTATTGCGGACATTCTGAGCCCTGATGGAGGGATTGTGCGTTTCTGGTGTAACTCGGGCAGTTGTTGTTGTTATCCTGTACCTGTCCCGCAGGTGTGATTTTCGGATGTACCCGATCCTGTGCAGGTGTTGTTACACGTGGTCTGCCACTGTGAGGACGATCAGTTGTCTGTTCTCTCTCCCTGTAGCGCTGTCTTAGGCGTCTCACAGTACGGACATTGCAATCTATTGCCCTGGACACATCTGCAGTCCTCATGCCTCCTTGCAGCATGCCCAAGGCACATTCACACAGATGAGCAGGGACCCTGGGCATCTTTCTTTTGGTGTTTTTCAGAGTCAGTAGAAAGGCCTCCTTAGTGTCCTAAGTTTTCGTAACTGTGACCTTAATTGCCTACCGTCTGTAAGCTTGACTTAACGACTGTTCCACAGGTGCATGTTCATGAATTGTTTATGGTGAATTGAACAAGCAGTGTTTAACGAATTATCTTTGAAAAGGGGACATTTCTTTTTTTGTTGAGTTTAGATGCACAAGCATTTCGCTACACTCGCAATAACATCTGCTAACCATGTATATGTGACCAATACAATTTTATTTTATTTATCAGGGTGACAGTCACAGTAAGCACATCATAAGTACTTTTAATAAAAAATAAACAATCATCAGTTTTATAACTGAAAATGTACAATTATTTGTCTTTTCCACAAGCCCAAATCGTTCCTTTCGGCACACCCACTCCTTTCCACATGCCTGCTACTCTCCTTTCTACACGCCCACTTGCCCATACTCCGTTCGCAGCAACCCTCTTCTCAGTTCAATGGTCTAGTTGGGTTGTAAACTGACACGGGAGGGGGCTGGTTTAACTGAAAGGAAAGAATGCTGTGACGAAAGTTTGCTTGCGGGGCGATTGAACTCATAGTAGACTCGCTGAGGAGTGAGAAGCACACTTATCCTAATCCTATTTTTGACTGCTATTCACTGTCCATGGGTAGCCCTACATTTTGTGATTGTCAAGTGAAGTTTTGTCGGCGGTGTCTTTTGAAATAATTAGTCGTATTAACCAAATTATAAGGAGTCACAGTACGAGCATCTGTAAGGAAATGCCTACAGTTTACCTTGGATCCCCTATTTAAAGTCCTGTCATAAAGGGAGAATCCCACTGAAAGGCAGGTAAGAATGTATTACTGTAGAATGTATTACTGTAGAATGTATTACTGTATGGGATTTAATTTCTAGCCTAGTATAGTGTGTATTTCAATTGTATCTGAGGGGTTAGAACTGTCTTTGCCCCTAAATTCAAATTATTTGTCACTTATTCACTGCTTTCTCACCTAAATTCTGAAATTATGTTGTCAATCGATGAAAGTTCAAGCCGTTTTGTTGATCTTCTCTGAAATTATTTTTATTAGATTTACGTGATGTGGGCAGTCATGTCATTAAGTCTAGTAGCACAGTTGTTGAAACTCAAATCAGCCCTAACATTCCTTTGACAATTGCTCTAAAATTATTAATTAAACTCAGTGGGAGGGAAATAGACAACTATGTCTCAGGTTGAAACTGCTCATGCTTTCAATGACTGTCATTTGTGAGGGTCTGTTAATATTCAACAGCAGTTAGGTTTAAGTGTCCTATAGGCAGACCTATTTATGTTAAGACTCCTTCGGAATTTCCTTATGCTCACAAGAACAGTGTTGCGTTTTCTTTACACCCTTGATATCTCCTGTGAGTCGTGGCAATTACATCATATAATGACATGCATTAAATTGATTCATAGCTTTGAGATACCACATTGATCCTTTAAAGGTCTATTGGGCTTTGTAGTTTGCATGTCATCAACCTTATCTTACAAAGGCTGAGATGGATGTCTTATAAAGCAGTTTCATGTGGACTCCCTGAAAATAAGACGTCAGAATGAACTCCCAAGACCCCAAGACAAATATTACTCTATTTGTTAGTTGTCTTAAAGGACCATTTGCATAGTTGTCCTGTGAGACCACACACTTTTGGCTGATGTCATCCCTTTCTCAGCCAGAACTCTCTGTTACTCCAATGGGGTATTCAGCTTGGAACAATCAGCCATTCTGGCCTGGCTGTGACATGCTCCAGCGCTCTCATACCCAAACAGAGATCACTGTCTCCCAGGACCACATTTAATGGGCAGATGCAATTCTACTGTTTGCTTTGGACACAACATTGCTCCCACTGGCAATTAAAGCTTTTTGGGGGGCTAACTGGATAGGTCCATATTATACTGTTACTGTTGTCATCTCTCAATGGTGTCATTTCTAAATATTCTATAGCAGTTTTCCCCATGGAATACCATAGGACCTGCCTTGGTGAAGAATGTAAACATTGGCTCATGGCAGAACAATGCTCCCCCCTCTATAAAAGTGCTTGATGCGGTTGTAAACGGGGGGATGGGGAGGTAATTGAGCAGGTAAATGGAGCGGTCAAGCCTGTTGAACATGAGCAGGTTGCAAAAAGGCTCTGCTAAATAGAGCACGAAGTTGACATAATAGTTGGATTCCTCGACATCCCTCTCCAGTAGTATTGTTGGACCGATGTTGCAAGTAGATAAGATATCAATCGACAGACTTGATATCCGTTGTACTGTACTTGGAAATGCATGGTTTAGTGTCATGGCATCAGTATAACCTGTCATTGTTATCTTGGCAACAATCTCAATACAGTACAGCAAAAAGCATAACGTTATCAAATCAGTTCAGAGATTTATTCATTATTCAGATGCTTATATTTCCTACTGATATCCTGATCCAAATGTTTCGCTGGATAATCTTGGGAATGCGCCATAAATGTAGGGGAAGGGGAAGCAAAAATGTTGTCAAGAAAGCTGCTTTATTACAAATACACTACCGTTCAAAAGTTTGGGCTCCCTTAGAAAAATCCTTGTTTTTGAAAGAAAAACACCTTTTTTGTCCATTTAAAATAACAGCAAATTGATCAGAAATACAGTGTAGACATTGTTAATGTTGTAAATTACAATTGAAGATGGAAACTAAAATATCTACATAGGCGTACAGAGGCCCATTATCAACAACCATCACTCCTGTGTTCCAATGGCATGTTGTGTTAGCTAATCCAAGTTTAGCATTTTAAAAGGCTAATTAAAAAAAAAATCATTTTGCAATTATGTTAGCACAGCTGAAAACTGGTGTTCTGATTAAAGAAGCAATACAACTGGCCTTCTTTAGTCTAGTTGAGTATCTGGAGCATCATCATTTGTGGGTCTGATTACAGGCTCAAAATGGCTAGAAACAAAGAACTTTCTTCTGAAACTTGTCAGTCTATTCTTGTTTTGAGAAATGATCCATGTTGACTGAGAGGATAGCTATGCAGTGCAATGTGGAATGTTATTGTCAGCTTCCTCTACAGTGGCACTTAACTGTGAAAGTTGTAAAGATAAAGAACAGACAGTAGCTGCTTTGTGTTGACTCTGACCGGAGTGTGTGCATGTCCACGCGAGCACCCGCGTGTCTGCTTACCTCCGTCTGCATTATGTTGGCATAATTTCATACTGCTCCTTACACCACCTTAAAAGTCATAATTCATGATGTTTGCCTTTCAAAATGTCGTAAAAGTATTTTCTAACTGTATGAGCATTGTGAAATATCATTACGGTCAACCACACCAGTTTTGTCACAAAGTAATAATAATAATAATTCTCCCCAAACTATCAAAATTCCACATAAATTTCCCCCTCTGGCATCCAAGAGTTCCACATGCAAATCTCAGGGTGAGGCTGCTGGCTCTTATTTGACTTGCTGTGGACCGCGGAGACTTCCACCGTGTCCAACCACCCGAGGAGCAGCTCTCTGCCCCGCTGACTATGACTCAGCCATTTTATAGGTTTTCAAATGCATACCATGATATAAGAAGGTTTCAGCAACTGCTGGGAAAGTTTTACATCATCCTGATCCACTAACCCAAATGCTGGTCTTCAGCTTGCTCACTACAGTACCTTCAGGAAGTATTCACACCCCTTTACTGTTTCCAAAGATTAAAATTGATTTCATTGTCATTTTTTTTGTCAACGATATATACAAAATACTATAACATTATAGTGGAAGAAACATTTGTAAAAATATAAATATATATGAAAAATAAAACACTACTATATCTTGATTAGATACAGTGCCTTGCGAAAGTATTCGGCCCCCTTGAACTTTGCGACCTTTTGCCACATTTCAGGCTTCAAACATAAAGATATAAAACTGTATTTTTTTGTGAAGAATCAACAACAAGTGGGACACAATCATGAAGTGGAACGACATTTATTGGATATTTCAAACTTTTTTAACAAATCAAAAACGGACAAATTGGGTGTGCAAAATTATTCAGCCCCCCTTAAGTTAATACTTTGTAGCGCCACCTTTTGCTGCGATTACAGCTGTAAGTCGCTTGGGGTATGTCTCTATCAGTTTTGCACATCGAGAGACTGAATTTTTTTCCCATTCCTCCTTGCAAAACAGCTCGAGCTCAGTGAGGTTGGATGGAGAGCATTTGTGAACAGCAGTTTTCAGTTCTTTCCACAGATTCTCGATTGGATTCAGGTCTGGACTTTGACTTGGCCATTCTAACACCTGGATATGTTTATTTTTGAACCATTCCATTGTAGATTTTGCTTTATGTTTTGGATCATTGTCTTGTTGGAAGACAAATCTCCGTCCCAGTCTCAGGTCTTTTGCAGACTCCATCAGGTTTTCTTCCAGAATGGTCCTGTATTTGGCTCCATCCATCTTCCCATCAATTTTAACCATCTTCCCTGTCCCTGCTGAAGAAAAGCAGGATGCTGCCACCACCATGTTTGACAGTGGGGATGGTGTGTTCAGCTGTGTTGCTTTTACGCCAAACATAACGTTTTGCATTGTTGCCAAAAAGTTCAATTTTGGTTTCATCTGACCAGAGCACCTTCTTCCACATGTTTGGTGTGTCTCCCAGGTGGCTTGTGGCAAACTTTAAACAACACTTTTTATGGATATCTTTAAGAAATGTCTTTCTTCTTGCCACTCTTCCATAAAGGCCAGATTTGTGCAATATACGACTGATTGTTGTGGACAGAGTCTCCCACCTCAGCTGTAGATCTCTGCAGTTCATCCAGAGTGATCATGGGCCTCTTGGCTGCATCTCTGATCAGTCTTCTCCTTGTATGTGCTGAAAGTTTAGAGGGAAGGCCAGGTCTTGGTAGATTTGCAGTGGTCTGATACTCCTTCCATTTCAATATTATCGCTTGCACAGTACTCCTTGGGATGTTTAAAGCTTGGGAAATCTTTTTGTATCCAAATCCGGCTTTAAACTTCTTCACAACAGTATCTCGGACCTGCCTGGTGTGTTCCTTGTTCTTCATGATGCTCTCTGCGCTTTTAACGGACCTCTGAGACTATCACAGTGCAGGTGCATTTATACGGAGACTTGATTACACACAGGCACAGGTGGATTGTATTTATCATCATTAGTCATTTAGGTCAACATTGGATCATTCAGAGATCCTCACTGAACTTCTGGAGAGAGTTTGCTGCACTGAAAGTAAAGGGGCTGAATAATTTTGCACGCCCAATTTTTCAGTTTTTGATTTGTTAAAAATGTTGAAATATCCAAAAAAAGTCGTTCCACTTCATGATTGTGTCCCACTTGTTGTTGATTCTTCACAAAAAAATACAGTTTTATATCTTTATGTTTGAAGCCTGAAATGTGGCAAAAGGTCGCAAAGTTCAAGGGGGCCGAATACTTTTGCAAGGCACTGTAAGTATTCAACCCACTGAGTGTTGAATCACATGTTAGAATCACCTCTGGTGAGTCTTTCTGGGTACGTCTCTAAGAACTTTGCACGTCTGGATTGTACAATAGTAGCACTTATTATTTTTTACATTATTTTTTCCCTAGATTTTCAAGCCGATTTAGCAAAAAAAAATGTAACTAGGCCACTCAGGAACATTCAATATCGTCTTGATAAGCAACTCCAGTGTATATTTGGCCTTGTGTTTTAGGTTACTGTCCTGCTGAAAGGTGAATTTGTCTCCCAGTGTCTGTTGGAAAGCAGACAACCAGATTTTCCTCTATGATTTTGCCTGTGCTTTGCTCTATTCTGTTTATTTTTATCATAAACTCCCTAGTCCTTGCTGAACAAGTTCTCATTTGCAACTGTGACCTGGCCAATATAAAGCATAGCAATTCAACACATACTCCAACACAGTTACACATGGAATAAACAAAACATAATCAATAATACAGTAGAACATGCTTTGTAAGTAGGAAAACCTGCAAAATCGGAAGTGTATCAAATACTTGTTCTCCCCACTGTAGGAAGCCAATTCCAGATTAAATTTTTGATTGGAGATGCTTAATGTGAGTCTGGAAGCAGAGTTTACAGTCTAACCAGACACCTAGGTATTTGTAGTTGTCCACATATTGTAAGTCAGAACCGTCCAGAGTAGTGATGCTGGATGGGCGAGCAGGTGTGGGCAGTAATCTGTTGAATAGCATGCATTTAGTTTTACTTATGTTTAAGATCAGTTGGAGGCCATGGAAGGAGAGTTGTATGGCATTGAAGCTCGTCTGGAGGTTAATTAACACAGTGTCCAAAGAGGGGCCAGAAGTATACAGAATGGTGTCGTCTGCAGTAGAGGTGTACCAGAGAATCACCAGCAGCAAGAGCAACATCATTGATGTATACAGAGAAGAGAGTCGCCCGAGAATTGAACCTTGTGGCACCCCCATAGAGACTCCCAGATGTCCAGACAACAGGCCCTCCGATTTGACATACTGAACTCTATCAGAGAAGTAGTTGGTAAACCAGGCGAGGCAATAATTTGAGAAACCAAGGCTGTCGAGTCTGCCAATAAGAATGTGGTGATTGACAGAGTCGAAAGCCTTGGCCAGGTCGATGAATACGGCTGCATAGTAATGTCTCTCATCGATGTCAGTTATGATGTCGTTTAGGACCTTGAGCGTGGCTGAGGTGCACCCATGACCAGCTCTGAAACCAGATTGCATAGCGGAGAAGGTACGGTGGGATTCGAAATGGTCGGTAATCTGTTTGCTAACTTGACTTTCGAAGACCTTAGAAAGACAGGGTAGAATATATATAGGTCTGTTGCAGTTTGGGTCTAGAGTGTCACCCCCTTTGAAGAAGGGGATGACCGTGGAAGCTTTCCAATCTTTGGGAATCTCAGATGATACAAAAGAGATTTTAGAAAGCGAGGGTCCGTATTGTCTAGCCCGGCTGATTTGTAGGGGTCCAGATTTTGCAGCTCTTTCAGAACATCAGCTATCTGGATTTGGGTAAATGAGAAATGGTGGGGGCTTTGGCGGGTTGCTGTGGAGGGTGCCGGGCAGTTGACCGGGGTAGGGGTAGCCAGGTGGAAAGCATGGCCAGCCATTGAGAAATGCTAATTGAAATTCTCAATTATAATGGACTTATCGGTGGTGACAGTGTTTCCTAGCCTCAGAGCAGTGGGCAGCTGGAAGGAGGTGCTCTTATTCTCCATGGACTTTAGTGTCCCAGAACTTTTTTGAGTTTGTACTACAGGATGCAAATTTCTGTTTGAAAAAGCTAGCCTTAGCTTTCCTGACTGCCTGTGTATATTTGTTCCTAACTTCCCTGAAAAGTTGCATATCACGGGGGCTATTCAATGCTAATGCAGAACGCCACAGGATGTTTTTGTGCTGGTCAAGGGCAGACAGGTCTGGAATGAACCAAGGACTATATCTATTCCTAGTTCTAAATTATTTGAATGGGGCATGCTTATTTAAGATGGTGAGGAAGGCACTTTTAAAGAATAGCCACTGACGGGATGAGGTCAATGTCATTCCAGGTTACCCCGGCCAGGTCAATTAGAAAGGCCTGCTCGCAGAAGTGTTTTAGGGAGTGTTTGACAGTGATGAGGGGTGGTCGTTTGGTCGCAGATGCAGGCAATGAGGCAGTGATTGCTGAGATCTTGATTGAAAACAGCAGAGGTGTATTTGGAGGGCGAGTTAGTTAGGATGACATCTATGAGGATGCCCGTGTTTACGGATTTGGAGTTGTACCTGGTAGGTTCATTGATAATTTCTGTGACATTGAGGGCATCAAGCTTAGATTGTAGGATGGCCGGGGTGTTAAGCATGTCCCAGTTTAGGTCACCTAGTAGCACGAGCTCAGAAGAAAGATGGGGGTAATCAATTCACATATGGTATCGAGGGCACAGCTGGGGGCTGAGGGAGGTCTATAGCAAGCGGCAACAGTGACTTGTTTCTGAAAAGGTGAATTTTTAGAAGTAGACACTCAAATTGTTTGGGTACAGTCTGCAGAGTTCTGTATTACTATCTTTGCAGTAGATTGCAACACCGCCCCCTTTGGCAGTTCTATCTTGGGGGATAATGTTATAGTTAGCGGTGGAGATTTCAGGGTTTTTGGTGGTTTTCCTGAGCCAGGATTCAGACACGGCTAAGACATCCGGGTTGGCAGAGTGTGCTAAAGCATTTAGTAAAACAAACTTAGGGAGTAGGCTTCTAATGTTGACATGCATGAAACCAAGGCATAAGTCAACAAATGAGAGCACCTGGGGAGTGGGAGAGGAGCTAGGCACTGCAGGACCTGGATTAACCTCTACATCACCAGAGGAACAGAGAAGAAGTAGGATAAGGGTATGGCTAAATGCTATACGAACTGGCCGTCTAGCACGTTCAGAACAGAGAGTAAATTGGGCAGGTTTCTGGGCACGATAGCATAGATTCAAGGCATAGTGTACAGACAAAGGTATGGTAGGATGTGAGTACATTGGAGGTAAACCTAGGCATTGAGTAATGATTAGAGAGATATAGTCTCTAGAGATGTTTAAACCAGGTGATGTCATCGCATATGTAGGAGGTGGAACAACATGGTTGGTTAAGGCATATTGAGCAGGGCTAGAGGCTCTACAGTGAAATAAGACAGTAATCACTAACCAGGACAGTAATGGACGAGGCATATTGATATTAGAGAGAGGCATGCGTAGCCAAGTGAACATATGGGTCCAGTGAGTGGTTGGGCTGACTTGGAACACGTCGATTCAGACAGTTAGCAGGCCGATGTTAACGCGCTAACAGTTAGTAGGCCGGTGCTAAACAAGTTAGCAGTTAGCAGACCGGGGCTGGCAAGCTAACAGTTAGTAGACCGGGGCTAGCAAGTTAGCCTTTGGGAGACGTCGCGATGGGGGTAAGTCTGTTTTTGCCTCTTCGTGCGGTGACGTCGATAGACCAGTCGTGGAGTTAGTAGGGTTCCAAGTAGCTCTAGGTAGCTAGCAGGTTAGCAGACTGGGCCTTCAGCAGGCATCACGCCTGAGGTGCCTGTTGGAATCCTCGGGAAGATTGTCAGTATTCCAGTCGTAGAGGATTGGCGGGGTTCCGTGCCCCGTACTGGCAGTAGAAGGTGTCCCAATATTGTAGCCCAGGAGTGGGCTTCATTGGTAGCTTCCTCTGGGATGGAAATGCTAGCCAGGAGTGGTCACCAGGATTGCGGTTAGCTAGATGCAAAGATCCAGATGAAAATGTTCGGAGTTTGCTGTAGGAATCTCGGGATATGGAGAGAAATAGGTCCGTTATGCTCTGGTTTAAGTCACGTTGTTCGAACTGGCGAGAGCTTTCCGAGCTAAAGGTTAGCTGATGACCGCTAGCAATTGTTTGCTAACTGATAGCTGGTATGTTGTTAGCTGGCTAGCTTCAGTGGAGGAATTCCAGACCCGAGGTAAATATAAATACATTTAGAAGTTAAGGTTTAGGAAAATATTTTTAAAAGATATGCGAAGAAAAAGATATACACAAGGGACACGACAGGACAAAAGCCAAAGACTGCTACGCCATCTTGGAAAGTGAAGTTTTTGTTGAATTTGCCCCAAATATAATGCTTTGTATTCAGAACATAAAGTTAATTATTTTGCCACATTTATTATTGAAAACAGGATGCATGTTTTGGAATATTTTTATTATTTTCAGACTTCCTTCTTTCACTCAGTCAATTAGGTTAGTATTGTGGAGCAATTACAATGTTGTTGATCCTTCCTCAGTTTTCTCCTATCACGGCCATTAAACTCTAACTGTTTTAAAATCACCATTGGCCTCATGGTGAAATCCCTGAGCTCTTTCCTTCCTCTCCGGCAACTGAGTTATCAATGACGCCTGTATCTTTGTGGTGACTGGGTGTATTAATACAACATCCGAAGTGTCATTAATAAATTCTCCATGCACAAAGGATTATTCAATGTCTGCTTTGTTTGTTTGTTTTTTACCCATCTACCAATAGGTGCCCTTTACAAGGCATTGGAAAACCTCCCTGGTCTTTGTGGTTGAGTCTGTGTTTGAAATTCACGGCTGGAATTAGGGACCTTACAGATAATTGTATGTGTGGGGTACAGAGATGAGGTTGTTATTAAAAAATCATGTTAAACACTATTTTTAACTCCTGAACTTATTTAGTCTTGCCATATCAAAGAGGAATACTTATTGACTTAAGATATTTCAGCTTTACATGTTTTATTTATTTGAAGAAAAAAACTCTATGGGTGATATTACCTTCCGAAGGCACTGCATAAAATCAGAGTTGCAGCAGGGCTTTACCCAACCCTGTGAGATAGTTTACCATATGTTTTCCATCATTAAGCTATAGCAAAGATAGCTTAAACAATGACCTCGTCATTGTCCCACAATCAGTTTGATTTTCCGAAGAGTGTCTCTGGAATTGCCCCTTCACTGTCAGCAGAGTTGACATTGAGCAGAGAAGTCTTCAGACAACTCTGGAAAGTCTTTCTTGCCTTGCAGGCTTGTGCTCCCATCAGCTTCTGTTGATGTGGGTTCCTAAATAACAGTGACAGCTGGTGTAAGCTGATACAATTGCTCTGTCAGCCCTACATGATATGCAAAGCCCTTTTGATGCCTCAACGGTTGGTAACAAAGCTGCCTCAGCAGTTTGGTGGGATTCAGCCCCAAGGAATTTGTATCTTTCTCATAGGGGAAATTCTGGCTCTAATCAGCTGAGAATTTAGCAATGCAGAAAGTATGGTTCATGATTTAGAAGCGGTGTGCTTCTCGTACTCAATATAAACACAAATGAAAGTACTTTCGGTATTTATCTGTGGTGAAGAGAGTGGACTCACTCAGAAAAGTTGTCCCTGGAATAGGGTTACTTATTTTGTTTGTAGTCTGTAGAGCAGGGCTGCCAAATTCCAGTCCTGGAGGTCTGAAACACTTCTGGTTTTAATCTTCCCCCTCTAAACAGGGACTGATTCAGACCTGGGACACCAGGGGAGTGCAATTAACTACCAGGTAGAAACAAAAAAACTAAATGTTTTGGCCCTCCAGGACTGGAATTAGGCAGCCTTGCTGTAGAGGGAAAGTTGATTCCCCAACGTGTCGGACGATACAGCCGGCTTATTTCTGCTCCGTTGGAGAATGTGTCTCCACTTTTTCAGGGGAAATTTGACTCTGGGATCTACAATTTGCAGTGGAGGATTTGTGAACAAAAGTTTGCAGGCATGCCAACTCCATTGTTCTCTCTGAAAGCTGAGGTTTTTTTCTCACAATTTTCCAAATGGAGAAAACAACTGGGCCCATACTTTGAAAGGCTTAGACCTTTTTCTAGACCCATTGTCTTTAATGAGGGGTTTTGGTTTGTCTTTCATATTGAGGCGGTGATTCTGGTGGAGGATGTTTTCAGTTGCCCTCGAATTTAAATTGAGGAATGAAGCTGAATACAGTCTCAAGAAATCTTCCCATGGTGTAATAAATGGCTGGCATTAGAAGAATAAAAAAATAAAAACATGTATTGGTTGGGACTGGCTTATTCACACACACCTCTGGTCTGTTAAATGTTTCCATTGAACCTTGGATCATAAATGCAGCATAACCTTGGATTAAAAAGAATCAATAATATAATGAAAGCAAGGTCTTGCAGCTCACCTTACTGGTATGTTTGCATCACTTTGCCAGCTCACCATTTTAAATGCGTTATTTCACGTTACATGGACGGTCAACACCAGCTGAACATGTGAGTGTGTGTTAAACATATTGTATGTGTGTGTCTCTCTTTCCTGGCAGTGTCTAAGAAGCACGGGAAGCTGATCACGTTCCTGCGCACCTTCATGAAGTCCAGACCCACCAAGCAGAAGCTGAAGCAGCGGGGCATCCTCCGGGAGAGGGTGTTTGGCTGTGACCTTGGGGAGCACCTCCTCAACTCGGGCCACGATGGTGAGACACTCCCTTTCTTTCTCTCTCACAAACACACAGGTACATTCAATCTCTGACACATAAATGCGGAAGTTCTTCAGCTTTGACCTCAACTGTGGTATTGAAGGCTTGAAACGCACACATGCAAACACTAAAATACTGAGAGGTGTTCTCAGGATTAGCGGTCACCTTTCTTTGTGCATGATGGTCACTCACACAATGGTACAAGGGTCCGACTAGTCGCCACCTAACAGTGGCTGTATAGCAGAGCTTGGCTCAACTCTGGTAGAGGCTAGAGCAGGGTTGGGCTGTTGTTGACTCACACCCTACAGCTTTACGGTCTGTGCATGCAGAATGAACCCGACCACCCTCTGCGCCCTAGGAGGGTTGCTACGGCGACCGTGGCAACTTAGAGGGAGTAAAGGTCAGGTCAGCAGTGTGGTTACAGGGAGATTTTTTTCCTCTCCACTGATCTGGAGCCAGGGGGATCTGGCAACACATGCTTTGTTTGCCCCCAAATCCATCCTGAGCTGTCTGTTCTGTCTGCCTGCACTACTACCACCCAAACAACCTCCTCTCCCCCCATTCCCCTCCCTCTTCTACTCTGTTCAAATGGGCTCCCACCACAGTGTTGTAAAACTGCATTACAGTGACACATTTTGTGCACAAATTTGTTTACATCCCTGTTAGTGAGTATTTCTCCTTTGCCTTGATAATCCATCCACCTGGCAGGTGTGGCATATCAAGAAGGTAATTAAACAGCATGACCATCACTCAAGTGCACCTTGTGCTGGGGACAATAACAGGCCACTCTAAAAAGTGCAGTTTTGTCACAAGTTTTAAGGGAGCATGTAATTGGCATGCTGACTGCAGGAATGTTGATATATCATGACGAGATCCTGAGGCCCATTGTCATGCCATTCATCCGCCGCCATCACCTTATGATCCAGCATGATAATGCACGGCCCCATGTAGGGCTGGGCGATATATCACATACATTTGATTAATTCTAATGTTTTTTTTACACAATATTCCAAATCCCTGTATATCAAGGTTTTGTTATTTTTTGTTTTTATAAGCGTTTGTCTGCTTATTCTCGTGTTGTATTTTTGGTCTTGTCTCTTTCGCTCCTCTGTGCTGTGTTGTGCGCCTTCCCATTTACACCCGCCATCTGTATATACTGAAGAGCTGCAGGTTTCCGCCTTAACAGTGGGAGTCATCCCAAAGGGGGGAGGTCAAGCATCAAGTTTTGGTCCAAAATAAGCACATAGAAACGCATTGGCCTAATTTTGGACAGATTTTTGCAAGAGTGAAATGACCTCTCCCTGCCTCACGCCAACAAAGTTCAGAGATCACATCTTCCTCCCTGACAAGAAGTTTCAACTAACTATTTGCATTTGATTTTTGTTCCAACAGAATGGGTCCTATGGACACCAAAACACATTGAGACATTTATTTTATTGTAATAGAGAAGTTAACTTTTCTGGCTATACCCTATTTCATGTCTCAACTCCTCCAAGTAGAGTTTCTCTCTCTCTCTCTTGCCCTGTCTCTCGCCCTGTGTCTCTCTCTGCCCTTGCAGCAGGCCATGACTTGTTATCTGATGATCTTATCCAGATAGCCACCGAGTCTACTGCTCTCTCTGCTCTGTGCTGACCACTGGCCAGAGGAAGTAACAAAGGTGAAACAACAAGTAACAAAGGTTTTTTTCACAAACAGCCAGTGGTGGTAGGATATTGATTTGCTATGCTGCAGTGATGGAGAAAGGAAATAAGGACCCTTTTTGGGCCTTGGTCTCGGACACTCAACAGAAGTTTGTGTTTTTCTTTATCAGAGAATGTCAAATATTCTCTCAGTCCAAAACCCCTCGTAGCTAGTGTTCCCTTGAGGAAGAATATATGCACGCTCTTTAGAAAGGAAACGTCTATACATTATTAAAGGGTGCACATTTATTGCAGTGTTCCGGTGCACATCTATTGGTTGAAGTAGAGATGCCCTTTAAAGGTGTCTTTCTCTCCCTCTCTCTCTCTCTCTCACTCTCTCTCTCTGACATTGTGGTGTTTGTTTGCTGCTACAGTTCCCCAGGTACTCAAGAGCTGCACAGAGTTCATTGAGAAGCATGGCGTGGTGGACGGCATGTACCGCCTCTCTGGAATCGCCTCCAACATCCAGAAACTACGGTTAGACACACACACACACACACACACACACACACACACACACAGTCAAACACACACACATTTGGCAGCACTATCCGTTAAACATGGGTCTGCCTCATAGGGCATTCATAGAAGTGATCTCAAGTGTACACCCGCCATCAACTTCTGAGAATTTGTTTATCCCTCGGTATTGAGAGAAAACAAAGCGTTTTAACACCATGGACCTTTACTACCAGGTGCCATTGTACTCCATCAATATCAGTTCATGTTCAATGAATACAACTCTCGTCACATGAAGTAAGGGGTGGAACCCAACTCCCAAAGATAATCCACGTATGCCATACATCACATAAAAAATTCCATCAAAGATTACTGGCACTGTAAACAAAAAAAAACATGATATTTTCCTTCGCATGCGATATGTGGATTTTCCTCTGTGTAGGCACAGTGGGCATCCCTCGACAACAATGTGTGTGGGTGCGTGCGTGTTGAAGTCCCTCGTCAACCTATTGACTGACCATAACTTGTAGAAAAAGATGAGCCCAAACTGTTCTTTTCCCATCACATTTTTGTGCTGTTCGTTTTGTCCTCTGAAACAGTCCAAGTAACTGACATTTTCACTCCGCCAACCGAGAACCCCGATGTCAGCTCACCCTGTAACTATAACATTTTGGACAGGGAAGAGGATGGAATGTTTGGCGCCTCGAAGCCAACCCTGAAAATATATATATTTGTTGTATTTATGGGGCTTTCTTGTCTTTTTTCCCCCTCTAATAAGTATAACCCTTACCCGGCAATAAGTATTTACATGGTTTAGCTCAGGATTGAGATTTAAGAACCACCTCAAAATCAACATTTCCATTTGTTAAAGATGCACTATATAGAAATAGCTCCGCCATTTCCTGGTTTCCACAAAAACTGTTGCGATAAATAGGAAATGTGCCCATCTGGTCTTGGCACGTGCCAACAGCTCACAGATGCGGGTAGGCTAGTCTATAAGAGGTTATTATGGAAAAAGAGTGAGAATATTTGTCAAATGCAGTCAAGCATCGATTATCATGTCACCAGAATAAGACCCTCAATATTTGTTGAAAAGGAGCAACAAGCTCATTACTGTGCACTTTCACCACGCTGAAGTTCATCATAACTCATTCCATCTGTAGCGTAGTAAACTGCAATGGTTTCCCGAGTCGTAGTGGGAGGACCACACACCATAATCATTGTGTTTACTTCGATATTGTGGTTATTATATAGATATTTACACATAAATGAGTTTCCACTTCCATTTCTCACATTATTTATTTTACTGACATAAAAAGATCTATGTCATGACTTCACATGCCTAAAACTGTGGATAAAAACTTGGTTTATGTATGTCTCTCTCAATTCTCTTTCCCTCTCTCTCTCTCTCTCTCTCTTTCTCTCCCTCCCTCCACTAGGCATGAGTTTGACTCAGAGCAGATCCCCGACCTGACTAAAGACGTGTACATCCAGGACATCCACTGTGTAGGCTCCCTGTGCAAGCTCTACTTTCGTGAGCTGCCCAACCCCCTGCTCACCTATCAGCTCTACGAGAAATTCTCTGTAAGCACCTTCTCTTGGCACAGTGTAGGCACCCTCCCTGAGTGTCCTTCTCCACCCAAAATAAACAAATCCCGCTTTCCCACACTAACATGTTGCTAGATGGTATTTATTAGGTTTCGCACAGTCCAGAGCTGGAGTCGAATTTCCATGTCCAAAATGAACTGAACAAAAATGTAAACGCAACAATTCCTAAGTTACAGTTCATATAGGGAAATCAGTCAATTCAAATAATTAATTACGCCCTAATCTATGGATTTCACATGACTGGGAATACAGATATGCATCGTGTACAGATCCTTGCGACATGGGGCAGTGCATTATCATGCTGACACAAGATGATGGCTGTGGATGAATGCCACGACAATGGGCCTCAGGATCTCGTCACGGTATCTCTGTGCATTTAAATTGCCATCGATAAAATGCAATTGTGTTCGTTGTCCGTAGCTTATGCCTGCCCATACCATAACTCCACTGCCACCATGGGGCACTTTGTTCACAACGTTGACATCAGCAAACCGCTTGCCCACACTACACCATACACATGGTCTGCGGATGTGAGGCCAGTTGGACGTACTGCGAAATTCTCTAAACTGGCATTGTGGTAGGCTTATGGTAGTGAAATTAACATTAAATTATCTGGTGGACCTTCCTGCAGTCAGCATGCCAATTGCACGCTCCTTCAACACTTGAGACATCTGAGGCCTCCCGAGTGGCAAAGCGCTCTAAGGCACTCCCTCGCAGTGCTCGAGGCGTCACTACAGACCCGGGTTCGTTCCCGGTTAGGCCGGGGGGGGCTTTACTTTGCACATCGCACTCTAGCGACTCCTTGTGGCCGACCAGGTGCCTGCAGGCTGACCTCGGTCGTCAGTTGACGGTGTTTCCTCTGACACATTGGTGCGGCTGGTGTTAAGAAGCGCGGTTTGGCGGGTCAAGTTTTGGAGAATGCATGTCTCGACCTTCGCCTCCTGAGTCCGTTAGGGAGTTGCAGTGATGAGACCAGATTTGGGAGAAAATGGGGGTAAAATACAAAAAAACGTGTATTTCTGTGGCATTGTGTTGTGACAAAACTGCACATTTTAGAGTGGCCTTTTATTGTCTCCAGCACAAGGTGCACCTGTGTAACAATCATGCTGTTTAATTAGCATCTTGATATGCCACCTATCAGGTGGATGGATGGTCTTGACGAAGGAGAAATGCTCACTAACAGGGATGTAAACACATTTTTGAGAAATAAGCTTTTTGTGCATATGGGACATTTCTGTGATATTTTATTTCAGCTCATGAAACATGGGACCAACACTTTACATGTTGAGTTTATATTTCAAAAAACAAGTTTTCCTCTTGTCCAGATGGGTTAGGGCAGTGTGCAGTGTGGTTGAGATTGCATCGTCTGTGGACCTATTTGGGCGGTAAGCAAATTGGAGTGGGTCTAGGGTGTCAGGTAGGGTGGAGGTGATATGGTCCTTGACTAGTCTCTCAAAGCACTTCATGATGACGGAAGTGAGTGCTACGGGGCGGTAGTCGTTTAGCTCAGTTACCTTAGCTTTCTTGGGAACAGGAGCAATGGTGGCCCTCTTGAAGCATGTGGGAACAGCAGACTGGGATAGGGATTGATTGAATATGTCCGTAAACACACCAGCCAGCTGGTCTGCGCATGCTCTGAGGGCGCGGCTGGGGATGCCGTCTGGGCCTGCAGCCTTGCGAGGGTTAACACGTTTAAATGTTTTACTCACCTCTTCTGCAGTGAAGGAGAGGCCGCATGTTTTGGTTGCAGGCCGTGTCAGTGGCACTGTATTGTCCTCAAAGCGGGCAAAAAAGTGATTTAGTCTGCCTGTGAGCAAGACATCCTGGTCCGTGACAGGGCTGGTTTTCTGTTTGTAATCCGTGATTGACTGTAGACCCTGCCACATATTTTTGTTTCTATCTCTGCGGGGGGTATGTTCAAGACTCTTTCCAGGTTCAAATGTCACTCATCTAAGGTGTAATAAGTACTGTATTTATGAGGATGGGCCAATCTAATACATTCCCCCCCTAATCAAAATATCAAGGTAGTCATGGCCCCTCAGTGATCTCATTCTCAATTCACCAAACACTACACTTTTGGAAGAACCCCACTCCAAAACCTAAGCACATGGCATCCACTTTAAACTAGTATTACAAATAAGACAAACCACACTCTCTCTGACTTGAAATCAAAACCCTCACCAAACCAAATAGTCTGGGTGTAAATGTTTGCTGGTTGCTATGGAAGAGCGGGAAAGGAAAGGGTGGAGGAGGGAGTGCAGACAGCGTTATGCCCCTTTGGCTCAGCCAAGCTTTGTGCAAGTGCCTCCTCTCTGCACCACCCCTGGCCAACTAACTTGGTGGAGGTGTCAAGCAGTAAGCACTTCTGAACCCAGAGGCACTGACCCGTACCACTCTACTCCCTCCATCCTCCCCTCAGTCTTCCTCATTCCTCTCCACTCCACAGGAGGCCGTCTCCGCAGCTACAGATGAGGAGCGGCTCATCAAAATACATGATGTCATCCAGCAGCTGCCGCCGCCGCATTACAGGTTAGAGCAGAGCCAGGCTGCCCCCTGCAGGAACTCACAGGATACAACACACACAGTACTGTCTCCGTAACAGGATGTCAATATATATATTTTTTGCATCAGAAGGGTGTCATAATATACAATATGTGTGTTATAAAACCATAGTGGATGGTTATTATATTACACTCATACAGCTCTAGAATGGTATGATTATACAATTAGGTCAAAAGTTCATAGAAGTAGTCATAGAACACCTCACCTGGTTCAGATATACACTGCCTGCTTTTATAACAATAGCACAGTACTACTGAAGCTAATGAGGCTCTATGAAGTAGAACTGGTGTAAATGAATTGTGTTCTTCATCCTCCATCCTGTTCCCAGGACTTTGGAGTTCCTCATGAGGCACCTGTCCCATCTGGCCACCTTCAGTTATGTTACCAACATGCACAGCAAGAACCTGGCCATCGTCTGGGCCCCCAACCTACTGAGGTCAGACAACTTTGTTACTGTCTTGTTAAAAGTCATGTTATTGTTCATATCTCAGTATTATTGATAGAGCAACTTCATGTACTCAATCGAAGTCAGGTATTGCCAAACTGGGGTATGCAATGCCGTCTTGGGAACGCCAAATAAAAATGTGATTCACATTTCAAACGTTTTTTTTTTATCAACGGTACATTAAATCTTTTCCAACGGGCTATTCCAACGGGCTATTCCAACGGGCTATTCCAACGGGCTATTCCAACGGGCTATTCCAACGGGCTATTCCAACGGGCTATTCCAACGGGTGAGGTTTTTTTCTCGCCTGAGTAGCCTCGTTTCACTGCAAAAAAATCAAATTAAACCAAGTGTTCAGCGAAGTAATAACACAATGTCAAATACAGGTAGCCTAGTCAAGTAATTAACATCCAATCACGTTAACTGTTACTCTCGCGGAAACCTTCACTCTTGCGCAGACATGACAAAAAAAACATGACAATTTGAAATATACGCCACAGGAGTTTTTTGAGTGAGAAAAGGACGACTTTCGAGCAGTAAAACATGTATTAAAGCAACAGATACCATTAATAAGAAGGCTATAGAAATGTCTTATATGGTGAGCTACCGAGTGGCTAGGACAGGCAAGCCCCATACTGTTGTGGAGGACTTAATTCTTCTTGCTGCCGCGGAGGCTAGGACAATGCTGGGCTAGGACAATGCTGGGCTAGGACAATGCTGGGGGAAAAGGCCCACAAAAACGATACAAACAACACTGTTTCATGACGCATCAGTGACATACATGGCAGGAGCTGTTTTGAAACAATTACTGCTTGTGAATTATATACATGACAGCTAGATGAGTCCACAGACGTGGCGGGCCTGGCACAGCTCCTGGTGTATGTCCGTTATGTTTATGGGGGGGTCAATTAAGGAAGACATCCTCTTCTGCAAACCACTGGAAACCAGGACAACATAAGAGGATATTTTTAAAGTACTGGACAGCTTTGTGACATCAATTGGACTATGGTGGTCAAGATGTGTTGGTATCTGCGCTGATGGTGCGCAAAAGCCATGAGAGGGAGACATAGAAGTGGTAACGCGCGTGCAAGCAGTTTCTCCCGACGCCACTTGCATACACTGCAGCATCCACCGAGAGGCTCTTGCTACCAAGGGAATGCTTGAAAGACGTTTTGGACACTACAGTGAAAATGGTTGACTTTGTTCAAGCAAGGCCCCTGAACTCTTGTGTATTTTCTGCATTATGCAATGATGCAATGATGTAACGCTTTTACAACATACAGAAGTGTGCTGGTTATCAAAGGGCAAAGTATTGACACGTTTTTTTAATTGAGAGATGAGCTTAGATTTCTTTACTGACCATAATTTTCACTTGTCTGACCGCTTGCATGATGACAAGTTTCTCACACGACTGGCCCTTATGGATGATGTTTTTTCTTGCCTGAATGATCTGAATCTAGGATTACAGTGACTCTCTGCAACTATATTCAATGTGCTGGACAAAATTGAGGCTGTGATTAAGAAGTTGGAGCTCTTTTCTGTCTGCATTAACAAGGACAACACACAGGTCTTTCCATCATTGTATTATTCTTTGTGTGCAAATAATCTGAAGCTTACGGACAATGTCAAATGTGATATAACGAAGCACCTGAGTGAGCTGGGTGCACAATTATGCAGGTACTTTCCTGAAACGGACGACACAAACTGGATTCGTTATCCCTTTCATGCCCTGCCTCCAGTTCACTTACCGATATCTGAACAAGAGAGCCTCATCGAAATTGCAACAAGCGGTTCTGTGACAATTGAATTTAATCAGAATCCACTGCTAGATTTCTGGATAGGGCTGCACTCAGTTTCTTGCCTTGGCAAATCATGCTGTTTAGACACTGATGCCCTTTGCAACCACGTACCTATGTGAGAGTGAATTCTCGGCCCTCACTAGCATGAAAACTAAATACAGGCACAGACTGTGTATGGAAAATTATTTAACACTGAGACTCTCTGCAATGTTGGGTTGTATTGGAGAGTTATGTGCATCCTTTCAAGCATACCCTTCACATTGACCTGTGGTGAGTTATTCACAATTTTTGATAAACAAATACGGTTTTATATGTAAGATGGCTAAATAATAATATTATTTGTGCCCTGGCCCTATAAGAGATTTTTGTCACTTCCTATGAGCCGGGTTGTGATGATAACTCACACTCATGCTTATGTTTAATACATGTATCGTTTAGTGTGTGTGTGGCAGGCTTACAATGATGGCAAAAAAAAACGACATTTGAGAGTGCGCTGACCCTGGTGCTACACAGCTGGATGTTGAATGTTTGAAGGGGTGCGGGACTATAAAAACTTTGAACCACTGCTCTAAGTTTCTATAGTTGCTACTATAGTCTTGTACCAACAATGCCTGTTATGACTGAATTTAAGCCACAAAAACACATGACATGAGTCTTTGTTGAAAACCATTTGAATTTGGTTGACTTTCCCCATGGCTGATCCCCCTTGTTGTTTCCCTACCGGTCTCCCCAGGTCCAAGCAGATAGAGTCAGCCTGCTTCAGCGGCACGGCAGCCTTCATGGAGGTCCGCATCCAGTCAGTGGTGGTGGAGTTCATACTGAACCACGTAGACGTCCTCTTCAACCCCAAGCTCAGCTCGCTCATACGGGAGGGAGCAGGTATGCATGTCAACCTGTTGGGAGGTTATCTATACTCATCTATGTGCTATGGTGCTAAATGAATCTGGAGGATTCTTATATGCCAGTGACGATTCTTTGTCATAATTTGTCATGCACAAGAAAATTGTGTGCATACAGAATCTACCTGACCCAAGTCTTCCCTGGCCCAAAGTTTCCTTTCATTCAGAAAAAGTAGCTTACTCAGAACAATCACATTTATTCAAGTCATTTGTCTCTTCCACAACATAGTGTACATGATGATAATTTCTTCCCTAGGACACAACTCGTTGTCACGGCCCAAGTCCCTGCTGGTGTCATCCCCCTCTACCAAGCTGCTGACCCTGGAGGAGGCCCAGGCCCGGACCCAGGCCCAGATCAACTCCCCCGTCACAGCCGACAGCAAGTACATTGAGGTGGGGGAGGGCCCTGCAGCCCTGCAGGGCAAGTTCCACACCATCATCGAGTTCCCTACTGAGAGGTATGAACGTCCTGAGGCCCTGGTATCTTTCTAACAGACAATGTTTGTCTATGAGGTATAAAGCATGGAAATGGAGGAAGCATAAATGACACGCTACTTAAATGGGAATGTCGTACCATCAAACCATGAACGCATAGTTATATTGTTTCATAAATATGAGTCGTGTTCTTTAGGCACAGATTACAAAAGGACATAGGACTACTTGTTGTCCCAAATCACTTTTTACTTTTCTCCATTCACCCCCTACAGAAAGAGGCCCCCAATCAAGTCCAAGAAGTCTCCGGTGGGCAGCTGGCGCTCCTTCTTCAACCTGGGCAAGTCCTCGTCCATGTCCAAGCGCAAGCTGCACCGCAACCCCAGCGAACCCAACGAACTCCAGGCCATGGCAGGTTAGATTCCCTTTCCTTTTTCCATCCAAACTCTACCCATCACTCTCTCTGACCCTTCTCACAAATAGACTAAAGTAGGATATATATTTGATTGTCCTAATGTATGTAAACTAATGTCAGTGTGGTGTGTTTCAGGAGGCAGAGGGGACACTGGGACGCTCCGATCGGCCAAAAGCGAGGAGTCACTCACCTCACACAACGTTGAAGGTAATGTTCCATGGGGCTCCTCTCGGCTGACTGAGCCTATTCTTGAGTGGCAGTCTGTGCTATGGTCCAAGTAGTAATGTAGTAGTAGATCATTTTCTCTAATAAAAAATGTGACTTGTCTTTGAATTGATGATTTCCCCGACCCCCATAGGAGAGTCGAAGGTGTACCGTCCGCGGCGGCCCCGCTCCAGCAGCGATGCCCTCTCGGCCTCCTTCAATGGGGACCTGCTGGACAGCCACACCTGGCAGCACTGCAACTTCTACGACAACCTGACCCAGGACCACAGTGGGGGCCCCACCCACGACAGAGGGGACAGCAATGGGGACGAGGGGCCCATCTGCGTGCCCGCCCTCATTTCGCCTCCGTGTTTGGCCAACGAAGACGTGGACCTTAGCCTCCCCGACATCGGCATGGCCTCGTTGGACTTTGACCCCATGTCGTTCCAGTGCAGCCTGCATGATGGCTCTTTCTCCTTCCCCCTCGGGCTGAGTGATGTAGCCATGGGCGCGGCGGGTGAGAGCACCAGTCTAAAGAGGAGCCAAGGAACCATTGACAATGGCTCGGTGCCTGTCTCACCCTCCTTCCCGGGGACGTTCACCTTCCCCTTCCTGTCACCCGACCTCAGCCCGGCCACGAGAAAGAAAGCTGAGAGCAAGAAGCTGACCTGCTCCGTGTCTTTCCCAGACAAACCGTTACAGGTTGTTTCCCCTATAAAGTTTAAGGCGACCATTCTAGCCATTTCAGAGCCATTTGCCATGGCGTTTCCCAGTAGGCTTACAGAAAACTATGTTGTTCCCCAGTCCCCCCCCCCCTCCTCGGGACAGCCCGGGGATTCTCCTCCATTAATGGGCTCAGTGCTGCTGAGGACAGGGGAGCCGTCGCTGAGTGACGCCTTCCAGATGGAGCTGCACTGTAAACTCTCCACCTTCGACAATGACATCAACACTGAGAGCCAAGTTTCAACAGAAGAGAGCACTGCCCAGCAACCTTCAGCAACCAGTAGCCAGGAACAGCCAGGTCAGTGATACATACAGCCGCTACATTGAATTTGTATTCACTTTGTTTCTTTTTTATGTTAAAGGTATAGTTCACCCAAATTACAAAATTAAATATTAGTTTCCTTACCCTGTAAGCAGTCTATGGACAAGGAGGTCATGTCTAAAGACTGCTTACAGGGTACGGAAACCAATATGTAATTTAGGTGAACTGTCCCTTTAAATATATGATTGTCATGTTTCTTTTTAGATTATAAGGCCTATGTTTGATAATGGTTTGATCGATGATGCCTGTTTTGTTTCTAGGCTTAGTTTCCCCACCTTGCATGGATTTCAGCTCAGAGCAAGTTTTCCACATTATTTTGCCCCGAGTACCATGCTTAACTCTTCCCCCTCTCTCCTATTCTTGAAGACCAAGCCTGCCTTTTTTCTTTCCCTCTAGCATACTTTTTCTTCTCTCTTTCCTCACACTGCAGTTCCCTTCTGTTTTTTTCCCCCCTCTCAGGAGCCGTAGCTAGCCTGGACTCTCCAAAGGGTACCCCTAGCCCTCTCAGCTCCCCCTCCGTGTCCCCTCTTCCTCCCTTGTCCCCTCAGAAGAACTCTGCCCACATGCTGGCCCTGGCAGAGTCCGCCCAACAGTATTCCATCCTGACCCAGAGGTCCTCCCAGACCCAGTCCCCCATCAGGCCCAAGGTGCCCTCACACTCCCTTGACTGGACCCCTCCCACAGCCCCACTCCCCCAGACTTCCCTCAAGAAGGGACCCAGAACAGGAGCAGCCCAGAACCCAACCCTAAGCACCACCACCCCAAACATCGCCCCTTCTTCCTCTCTCCCTCCCACCACCCCTACTGACAAACAGCCAAGCCAGTCAGCCAGCCATCAGTCAATCAGTACGTCCGCCAGTGCTAAGTCCCCCTCCACTCCTCCCAGAGCCAGACAGGATATAGATTTCACCCCACCAGCATCCCCCCACCACCCGTGTATCACCACTCCCTCCAGACCTCCTGCCCATGTGTCCCCCACTCGGAGGAGTTCAGAGAGGCAGCAGCCCGCCATGGGCCAGGTAGCGGTCAGCAGCACTGGATCCTCCACCACCACTCCCAGCAGCAAGGAGATGGGTGTCCTGCCACAGCCTGCTCCTGAGGTAAATTGCCTAAAATGTGTCTTATTTGCAGCATATCTTTGAAATAGTAACTATATAGCCAACTGGAATTGTTTTTGGTTAATTTTCAGGTCCATGTAAATGATAGCGTCTGGTCGCCAACTCTTCTGAAACCTTTGGAGCAGCCAGTGGCAGTTCTGCAGCCTCAGCCTCCGCCTAAATCACAGCCTCATATACAGTCCCATCCTCACCCACAGGCCCAGTCACAGCCCCATCCCCAGCCTAACACCAGAGTGGTCCCCACCCCAGCCGAGCAAGTGGAGAGACCATGGGAGGCCATAAAGCCAGTAGAGCCCCGCATGGAGCCTGCGACCCGCCATCATGCCCATGGGCCAACACCGCCAACGCCTCCCGTCCGCTCCATCGAGAGCAAACTGGCAACCGCTGTGCTCAGCCACACAGAGGCTGGCAACCCTGCCATCTTCCACAACATCCTGGCAGAGGCCTCCACTCCTGAAGAGGCCCTCACCCATCCTCCCCCTCCCACGCTAAAGTCTTCCACCCACCAGTCAGCCTACCTCTACCACACCAAGGGAGAAGCTGCCTTACTGGAGCCTCCTAAGGAGGCCTACTACCACCAACGGGCCATTCCCGTGGGGAAACCTTCATACCACTACCGGCCAGACAGTGTTCCGTCACACCTCTCCTACGTGTCCAAGTCAGAGCCTCAGATACCTTACAGTACCCGCACGGACCACCGCTACAACACCCATGCTCACTCCAGGTCCTACCACCAGTCTATGAAGCACCGCGGGCCCCCCAGGAGGGGTGAGTACATCTCCCCCAGCCCGGGCTATGGTCCCATGGAGGGAGCCCCAGTCTACCCCGCCATCCGCAGGGTGCACTCGCTACACGTGCCCTCAACCATTCGTTCAGTGCCCATCCAGCGGACCGAGGTTCCTCCGGACGACGAGCTCTTGTACTTCCAGCGGCCCTTCTACCAGTGCAAGGCCTATCAGCAGCAGCCGCAACAGTTCTCTCAGGCCGACTACCACGTCACCCAGCTCCAGCCTTACTTTGAGAATGGCCGGGTGCAGTACCGTTACGGCCCCTATTCGCCTGGCGCCAACCCGCTGGACGCCCCTTACTACGATGTGGACCCCTATGGGACCATCCGGCTGCGGCACTTACACTCGTTCAGCAGCCGGGACCTGGGGCCCACCCTCAGCCGGTCGGGGGGCAAGGCGGGTGGCTACCACTACCTGTCCCGCCCCGTCCTTCCACCTGGAAAGGAGCAAAGCTTGTTCAGCAGAGATGTGCCCCCGGGCCACGGCTCCAAGGGAGCCGCCTTCTACTTTGCTTGCGACCCCGAGGAGTCGGAAAGGCTCCGGATGCATTCCATCCGCAGGGAGAGCCGGGCAAGGCATAAGGTCAGGGGTCCTGTCATGTCTCAGTATGACAACTTAGGCCTGTTCATGCCTGGCGACCTGGGAGGGTACGAAACCCTACACCTGCGCAGTAAGTCAGACCCCAGCAAATCCGTGCTGATGTCTGCCGAGAGTAAAGATGGGTGTTACGGCGTACCACCAGGCTCCCAGCACGCTCCCCGACACTTGGTGTCAGACCCTGACGTCCTCATGTACATGGAGACAGAGAACCACTGTCAGGGTACCGCCACTGGGGACAAACAAAGCAGCTCCAGGACCTGCCAGGCCTCCCACTCGCACCAAGTCCAACACCCACCCCGCAACCAGTCCCATCAGCAGGACCCCAGTCGACACGACCCAGGGGACGGAGCTCGGAGCTTCCAACCTCGCTACCAACTGTCCAATCCAGACCGGCATCCGAACAGGGCCAAAACACCCGTTGGTTACCAGGACAAAGATGACCAGCAACAACAGTCGGCCCCCGTCAAAGCGCAGGCCCCTCCCAAGCCTGAGCGGTCCCAATGCGTCCGAGAGCAGCAGCAGCACTACAGCCAAGCTGCCATGCCCAAGTCAGACAGAGAATACTCATACCAGCCCCACGGGGGGCTGCAGAGACACAGCACCATGACGGTGCAGTCCCACTACGACAACATGGATGACTACCACCCAGCAGCATTACCTCAGCCACAGGCCCCCATGCAAAACCCCTGTGGGGGCTCCTCGGGCTCTTTCCCCACCAACCCTGGCTTCACGGCCAGCCACAGCAACAGAGCGTACTCCACTGCCTTGGGCCAGGGTGCCTTCATCCCAGCTGAACTGGCACTGCAGAGGCCCGAGACAGAAATACATGCAGAATGAAGAAGAGACTTGAGAAAAATGTGTCAAACAAACTTTTGCCTGGGTTTTAGGAAGCAAATAAGGGACTCAACTCGAGATTCAAAGTTCCACAGCCTCTGCAGGACAGTGGACTGTTGTTGGACCGTTTCACATTATTTTTCTTCCCTGTATTTTTTATGAATTATAAAAATCTAATTATAAGATACTTTTTACAGAATGTACTGAATTAACCATAATTTCTTCAATTGTTCTAAGAAGCCACGTGGTCATGACTCATTGAAATGGTGGCAGATCATATAAATGTTTATGATATTATAAACAAAAGGTATGTGAAACCAGAATTGCAAAAAAATGTAAATGTGTAAAAATAGATTTTTTTTGTTTGATTTCCAGCATAACAGGGATGAAGGTTTGCATTTTAGAAATGCATGTACTCTTCAATCACTTACAGAACAGTTCTATGTACCACTGTATCCATTGTACTTTCTGGATGTAACAGTACAAGTTGTTGTGGGAGAAAATCTGTTTAAATCATCGTCTCTGTGTACACATGGCGGTGCAATATGTTTCAGTCTTCAAACATCTCTGAATTGGGGTCGGGCCCAAGAGTACTAGAACTACACAGGGTACTTTCACCTAGTACAGTAGGGTTATGTTCATATTTTATTTGCTCTGTGACTGTGCCATTCATAGATTGTATGTATTTTTGCTATAAAGCAGAGTGAATTTAAATATAATGGAATTTTTTGGTACAGAGGCTTGTTCTTCATTGTAAGAGGGACAAAACATTTTGGCAGTCTTTTTGATCGTGAAAGCATTCCTGCTCATGTATGGGCTAACGACTGGTTATGAGAATGACAATGTTACCTTGGGAGCTGTAAAATAATAATTATTTTACAATGTGTTTTGTTTTGTAGTCTTGTTTTTTTCTGTAAATTGCAAAGAACTTCAATGGACTAACTTAATAAAGTTATGAAAAATGTATTATTTCGAAGAAACTGATATTTTTACAACACTTCACACAAATTGAAATGCTTGCTCAGCTCGAGCAAGTGAATTCACTACAGTACATTTTGAAATAATGTATATACTCATTTTCAGAGTATGTGAAAAATATTGTTTTATATGTTCCCAGAGTCGAAAACCATAGTCATTTTAAAGCATAAATGTTTGGGATCATTTTGAAGAAAAAAAGTGGGATAACCTTTCCGGAATCAACTGTCTGCTTTCAGTGCAATTTGTCAACAGACAGTCAAATTGACAGAGGATTCAGATTAATCTCATTCAATTTCAAATGCAGTTCTTAAACCAGGTTTCCATCTAACTTTTTTATGTGAGTAAAGTACGTTGGATAAAAAAATGGAACAACAGGCTTGATGGAAACATCAAATTTGTTGGTAAACAAATTTGTTGGTAAAGTACACTAGACAAGGTGGGTTGTTTTTGTATTAGTAAAATTAATTATGCGAGAAGTGGAAGTGCCTTTTTATGCACAAATATTTATAGAATGACCATTAGAAGTACATTTGGAGTCACACAATGATATGGTGGGTGTGTGCCTCCCACTACAACTCGGGAAAGCATGCAGTTTATTAGGCTAGAAATAAATGATGAACTTCACAGGGTGGTGAAAGTCCAGTGATGAGTTTGTTTCTTTCCAATCATGTAGTTGACTATACCCGCACTGTATCTGCTGCAGTGTTGCCAACTCCTCAGTAAGGAAAGTACACACAGACTGTGTTGGCTCACAGAAAGAGTGGGTCATTGTCATTTTGGTCAAGGCTCTCTCTCTCTATGGCAGGTTCAGCAACTGAGGGAGCTGACTCAAATGAGTAAGGATGTGATATGCAAATAAGGTGCAAAACATTATCAGGCAGCTGGTGCTCATAGCAAGCCTCACCAGACAGCTTCAGTCCATATCGAATGTACAGGATGGAGTTAAGGGTCTGCAAGGACATCCGATTTCTAAGTTTGCTTTTTACCACACTCATCTGGCTGAATACTCTCGACTTCAGCATTCGAGTGTGGCAAGGACAACACAAACACAGCAGCCATGGCAAGTTCTTGAAATGGGTTGATATCAGCTGCATCCCTGAACTTCCAAATCTCACTCCAGAAGCCCAGTGTGTTTTTTGTCTCATTCCATTTACTAAGATGGATGGCACGCCATTGCTGGACAATCTTGTCTATCTCTGCAGGGGAGTAGCCAAGGAGCTTGGCTATTTTTTCTATTTCTCCAGGGCTCTTATTGTGCTTTAGAGTTTCCTCCACATTGAAAACTGACATGTACTGCAATGCTTCGATGTTGTCCAGCAGTCTCACTCTCAACTCATTAGTGAGGGAGATGGTAAAGGCTACACATCACTTTCGGACAATGTTTTCATGCTCAGGCGCAAGGTGGAGCTCAGCTGCCTTTGACTCAAAAAGGTAACCAAGGTACGGTTTGGGACTGAGGTATCCATCTATTGGCCCTTTGAGTACATCAACATTTGCCAGTGGATTCAGCACCCTGCTGCTCACAGACTTGATCAGGCTAACCAAGCTGTCAAGTAACTTAAGAGGATCTACTTGCTCTCCCTCAAAAGCCTTGATGGCCAACTGTACCTCACCCAGCACTACTGTACCTCACCCAGCACTACTGTACCTCACCCAGCACTACTGTACCTCACCCAGCACTGACTTCAAAAAGTCAGATCCAACATGTTTTGGATCACTGTACATGGAGTATAAAACCTCAGCCATGTGGCAGTGTTCACTGGACTTGGTGACTGCGAAATGCAGCCTAAGCTCCTCCCACTGGTCCAAAATGCATGAAACCATGGGTTCAATGGAGAGGCAACGTGCGGCACACATCTTGGTTATCTGTAAAGGTTTCTCCCCAAAGTTGGTCTCATATATGGCCTTGTAGGCCCCCCTGCGCTTTGGAGACACTGAACCAGTTATAAGTCTCTCGTACCAAGTACTCCACACTACGGGGGATGGTGTCATTGGAAACACGACTTACAGCAAGCTGCAGAGAGTGGCACACACAGCGAATAAGAACCAGATATTTGAGGCCATACTCCTCTTTCAGCACTTTATGGACCCCATTGTTAATCCCCATAACAGAGGCATTGTCGGTCCCTGTCCACAGGAGTTTCTCTTTTTTAAGACAACACTTCTCGAGGAAAGCCACAACAGCACGGGCTATACATTTGGCATCCTCCCTCCAACTCAACAAGCCCCAGAAATGTTGATACAATTGTCTGCTTGGTGTCACTAAAGTACCTTATCACAACCCCCAGGTACTTAGAAACACTTACATCCGTGGACTCATCGAAGAGGAGGCTGAAACGCTGGTCACCCACATCTGCGACCAACTTTTTCAGAAAGTATGATGCTAGAACACCATTTCATAATTTCTGTGCACTTTGTCCTGTGCATTTTGAAGTGGGTAGCAACAGTGGAGTCTGAGAAAGCAGCTCTACATGCTTCTCCAATGTGATCACATGCCAGCATGGAACAACAGTGTTCAGCGATAGCCAATGAATGCCATGGTGACCTCAGCCTTTTTTGCAGAGTCCATTTTTTTCAACCATAAATGGCAGCTTGTTTTGGGTGGAACTGTTATAAGGCTTTGCATTTTGACTATGTTTTTGAGTTGTCATGTGTTTTTTTACATCACTAAGTTTGGTGTAGAAATAAGCCTTATAATACAGGCAGTATGTCCGTGTATCATCTCCAATAAACGGCTTCCACCAGCCTTTGAATTCAGGGTTTGATTCCCACGCCTTTCTGTATTTTTAAGTGTACAATTTAGACTGAGACATGATGAGCTAGCCAGCTAGATGTTTAGCTTATGTCACAGAGGCACACACACGGTGGACAAGGTGAGTAAGTGACTGAGGCTGTGTGAGTCAAATGCAGTGATTTATTTTAGACAAAGAACATTTTACATTTACATCAGCCAGCGGGGTGGGGCCCACGGCAGCACCCGCTGAGAAGAGTAAGAACGATAAGTGCTTTCACGTCAGTCTCCAATGACACCAGAACAAGTCGCTAGATTTGTCCCTAGTCGATTTTTTTGAAAATGTGTCCCTAGAGGGGTCTGAATACTCGCTAAATATAGAGACAACGTCGCTAAATTGGCAACACTGGCGAGCTGTTGGAGAGAGCACACCTGCCAAGACCAGAGTTGGTACATTCGCTAGATAATGCACACAAATTGTGACAAAACCATTGTTAAATGCAATTCAACCCCATTTAAATAGTATTTTATGTCTGTTTGATGGAAAAACATCTCTGGTGATATTTTTGAATATTCGCATTAAAATCTGTCTCCGATTGGATGGAAACCTAGATATATTTGCATTTTGAAACCTTTGACCATATCTCCATTTGATCAATTTTCCCTCAACTGCACGAGTGTAGTAGCCCAGCGACTGCCGCGCAGCTCCCCCGGGACTGCTGAGCATTTATTATTATTTTTTACCTTTATTTAACTAGGCAAGTTCGTTAGAACAAATTCTTATTTTACAATGACAATGCGCCGTCCTATGGGAAATATCAACCCACGGAGAGAAGCACGAGATTGAATTTCACCCAACTTTCTAGAGCAGTGGTCACGTCGATCTCCAAAGCATTCCTAGTCAATTGCCAAACATTTACGTAAAAAGAAAAACGTTAAGCCTTGTGTTTATTTACAAATGTGTATTATTCGTCTCGGGCTGTTGGCACACCCGATTCAACTGCCCTGCACGCCGGGTAGGCGAACTGTTACCATGTTGAACCATTTCATGTGTGTGAAGGTGCAAACTGCCTTTCTGGCGGGTCCAGAGAGCAGTATAAAACTACCGCTGGCCAATCGGGTGGCTCAGATTACGGTGTCTGCAGTAACGTAGAAGGCGTTTAAAAAAAGCTACAGCAAAATTGATACTGTGAGATTTCAAAAGGTTTAAAACCGAGACTGTCAACGAATACAGTAAAGAGCTGCTGTTTTTATGAGTGAGTTCATGTTTAAGTTCTTACTCAGCACTGTCAACACTTTGTATTCAACACTTTTATGAACCATAAAATGGGTGTTCTTCCTATTTCCACTCAGCGTTAAAACAAGCACTGCAGCAATAGTGAATGATTAGGAAAGTGTATCTATCTATAGGATTGCTTTATTATTCGCGGCGTGGGTGTTTTAATATCGAATAATATTTAACTTTTCTCATAGGGGTAACAACATGAATTTGTGCATGAGGCAGAAATAATGCGATGTGACTCGAGTTTCACCATCAGCTGGAAGACGGTGTCCCTTTTTGGTCAGTGGAGGAAAGGGAGAGCAAAGGGATGTTGAGAGGCGGACCTGAAATCTGCTGCTCTCTCCCTCAGTTAAAATTGGCCATCAGATGCGAGCACCATCAGCCCAGCAAAATATTTAAATATATGCTCACTCAGCTGTGCCTCACAAGTAATACAACAACAGATATATTACCAGTGTGATTATAGCCTACCTCAATTTTTTTAAATTAAATATAATATAAAAAAGTGTCCCGAACAACAATGCATTGGCAAGGCAATTCAAGCGTAACTAATATGCAGTGACAATGTATTGGGCCTATAGCTTACTGCACAAACCTCATTGCTACAGTACTGTTTTTAATTGGTTAATGTTGCATAGGCTTACGTTTAAGTCATGCAACAAAATATCCGTAGATCTCGGATTGCATTTTGACTCAAAGTGATCTTGACTCAGAAAAGGTTGGTGACCACTGTTCTAGAGTTTTCCCTGTTAACACTTTTAACGTTTCCCTTTACTGTGGCAATTGTGATCGAATCAACGCAATATTAGCCACTTTCAATACAGCATACCGAAACAAAAGAACTATGCAAGAGATTTTGTTGTAGGCAGAACGCATCTGAGTAGGATTCTATTGCATTGACACGCACTACTCGGCCTGTACTCTACACAGACCAGTGCGGCATAAACAATCAGAGCTGCAGTAGATCTATATGCAAATAGACAATTACCATACATCTGTCCCATTTACTTTGAATTGGATTGTGTTTACAGCATGAGCGGTCGTGAGTAGATGCGCTTGTTTTTAGATCAAAGCGAGAGCTGCATGTAGTCACGTGTGCGCATTTTGTTCATATCCTTTGCTAGTTAGTGAGTTATTAGCCTAGTCAAATATATTTTGTCGTCAGCAATAGGGGAGTGATTGCTTCCTACAAGAGTCTTAAAAGGGGCAGTGTTGTATTTTGAGACCAGCTTGAATAGCCAATAGGCAGAGGGTAGCATAATTTGTCTGATTCTCTGTAATAATAATAATAATAATGCATTTTATTTTGGTTTCTTGCATCAAACAACACACAATTTTCAGTCACCACCTTGTCTAAAGGACAAGTGAATGAAGTTAAATAAAGGTTAAATAAATAAAAAATAAGCAGGTTGTCAAGCCCTGCATGTTTTTTTCTTTCAAAAGTCTCATGGAATTTAAGCCTACATTGAACACCACACATTTGCTGCTACTGTAGGCTTAATGATAAAACAGCTATTTCCATGTTAAAATGTTATGGGATGCATTTTCTCTGTTTTTGATGGTACGGTAGGCCACTCTGGTAGGCCTACATTATGATCAAATAACCATAGTAGCCTACATGGCTACAGTTAAAACTAACTTAAAGGGGGTACAGCCTCAGTGTTAACAATAAACGCTTGCTGAAAGTTCACTGAATTTTCTGTCAAGTTTGCCGCTCAGCAGACCGGAAAATTATTGTGCCTGAATAAATTTGAAAGAACATTGCCTTTGACCATATGTTGCAACCCCCATTGGCTTGTGACGGTACTGTTCTCTTTTGCCTTATGTATGGCCCCTACATGTTCAAATGGATACAAACTGAATATTCCTGTCTCTCTTTTGTTATGGGGCACAGTAAATGGCTAAAGAATGTGTTTGAATGTGAAAACATCTGTGACAGTAAATGGAGTATTATATTGTTGAATATAGCAAAAATGAATTGTTCAGGAAATAACTCAGCATGTGTATATGTTGTCAGTAGGGTGCCAGGTAACCTAGTTGTTAGAGTGTTGGGCCAGTAACCGAAAGGTTGCTGAATTGAATCCCCGAGTTGACAAGGTAAAAAGCTGTCGTTCTGCCCCTGAGCAAGGCAGTTAACCCACTGTTCCCCGGGCGCCGAAGACGTGGATGTCGATTAAGGCAGCCCCCCGCACCTCTGATTCAGAGGGGTTGGGTTAAATGCGGAACACACATTTCAGCTGTACAACTGACAAGATAAACCCCTTTCCCAATATCGCAGTGTAGAACGTTCAATGCTACTTTTGATGGAGATCATGTATTCCTGTGAGCCTTTGTCACATAACAAAAAGCTCCCTGGTATGTCTTGACTGTAGACCTAATGATAAACACTTAAATGCTGTGTTGGCATACAGATTTCTGTGAACCTACCGGTAATTGCATTTTCCCTGTTTGATGCCAGAGGCAAGGAGCCAATTACAAAGGTATGCCTATGTATTTGCAACCTGTATTTGTCACACTTGTAATATGCACACTTGTAAATTGCCTTTGACTGGGGGGTGGATGTATAAAATTATATTTTCTGTTTATTTTGCATCATTATACTCCATTTACAATACATTTATTTCTGTCAGGTCAAGAAGAAAATCTAAAAATAGTCCAGGGATGCTGCACTCCAGGTTTGATTATTGAACTGAAAGAAATTATGGGTTTAAGGGGGTCGTTCGACATGAATGACAAAATACTACATAAATAATTTCATTTTGACAATTGTAAGAATACAGAAAACAGACAACTGTTCAACCACGGGTACATTGGAAAAGGCACAGCATCCATTTACGGCAGAGGTAGGCAACTCCGAGGGCCTGATTGGGGTCACTTTTTCTCCATCCCTAGCAAACACCGCTGATGAATCAAATTGCATTATAAACTGAAGATCATGAGCGGCACAACGTTGTCAAACACTAGTTAAATTCTTAGCTACCTACGCTAGTACCCTGTAATTAAGATATCCACACAGGGAACTGTAGCTACATATTTAGCAATGCAGAGCTGATGTAAAGGTAAGGTACAAATCTTTAAAAATGAACTAAACTAGCTATTTATACACGTAACTGCCAAAATAAAGAAAACACTTGAGTAAATGAGGGCTACAAAGTATACTGAAAGCAGGTCCTTCCACACAGGTGTGGTTCCTGAGTTAATCAAGCAATTAAAACATCCCATATAAAAATGCCCAGTTGCCAATTATTTTGGCTACCATGGCTAGACAAGCTCAGTGGCTTGACTTTTGAAAGAGGGATCTCAAAGGAGCATAGGGGGTTTATTAAAGGGAGTGTGTGACCATAAGTGTATTCATTACGCCGATTCTGTAGCAAAACGTTTAGTCTTTTGCAAAAAAACATTTACTCCAAATGGAAAACATTTTGCAATGAAAACGATAGTTTCTATTGGTCAAATTCCCTCCACGTTTTGTTCCGTTTGGTTCTGAACAGTAAACGGTCTCCATTGCAAGACCTTATGAATACACCCCAGATCTCAAACCAATTTAACACTTATGGGAGATTCTGGAGTGGTGCCTGAGACAGCGGTTTCCACCATCAACAAAACACAATGATTGAAATTCTCATGGAAGAATGGTGTTGCATCCCTCCAATAGAGTTCCAGACACTTGTAGAATATATGCCAAAGCCCATTGAAGCTTCTCTGGCGGCTCGTGGTGGACCAATGCCCTAATAATGTAAGACACTGTTGGTGTTTCCTTTTATTTTGGCAGTCACCAGTTGTCCATGAAACATTAGCTACAGTGCCCCTAGTATAAGCTTTAGGTAGGAAGTCCAAAATATACTTTTGGGGTTTATAGTAGCCTAGGCAGGCAAGTCTTTATAACTGGCCATCAGTGATTTGGATTGAGGAACAAATAATAAAACTGGTGTATGACTTGTATAGCTATGCTAGCTATTCATGAATCATTGAGTGAGCCAGATGCAGAAGCTACATATGTAACGCGTTAGCTAACTAAACCTCACCAGATACGTAACTGTTGAAAGACTTTCCTTACCAATGAGATAGTGACATCTTCATAAGTTAGACAGTCTTCCCTCCAAGCATAATCTGTAATGCCAAGAACCCTGCCATCTCTCTGAACTTCACTATCCATCTCAGAATGTTATCGCTAATGTAGCTAATAGACTAGTGTGACGATTGCATAATTAAGTATCCTTATTTGTTGTGTTGCAGATAACCTGTCAAACAGAGTTCTGTGTGGCATGCCCAAAGTCTCAACAAAATGTTTAGCTAGCTAAAGTAAAATATCTATGGAAAATATAATACTGAGTCAAATCACATCAAATCAAATTTTATTTGTCACATACACATGGTTAGCAGATGTTAATGCGAGTGTAGCGAAATGCTTGTGCTTCTAGTTCCGACAATGCAGTAATAACCAACAAGAAATATTAAATAAGGTAGCATTGTTTAAAGTGGCTAGTGATATATTTACATCATTTCCCATCAATTTCCATTATTAAAGTGGCTGGAGTTGAGTCAGTGTCAGTGTCAGTGTGTTGGCAGCAGCCACTCAATGTTAGTGGTGGCTGTTTAACAGTCTGATGGCCTTGAGATAGAAGCTGTTTTTCAGTCTCTCGGTCCCAGCTTTGATGCACCTGTACTGACCTCGCCTTCTGGATGATAGCGGGGTGAACAGGCAGTGGCTCGGGTGGTGGTTGTCCTTGATGATCTTTATGGCCTTCCTGTAACATCGGGTACGTATGTGTACGTGTCCTGGAGGGCAGGTAGTTTGCCCCCGGTGATGCATTGTGCAGACCTCACTACCCTCTGGAGAGCCTTACGGTTGAGGGCGGAGCAGTTGCCGTACCAGGCGGTGATACAGCCCGCCAGGATGCTCTCGGTTGTGCATCTGTAGAAGTTTGTGAGTGCTTTTGGTGACAAGCCACATTTCTTCAGCCTCCTGAGGTTGAAGAGGCGCTGCTGCGCCTTCTTCACGATGCTGTCTGTGTGGGTGGACCAATTCAGTTTGTCTGTGATGTGTATGCCGAGGAACTTAAAACTTGCTACCCTCTCCACTACTGTTCCATCCATATGGATAGGGGGGTGTTCCCTCTGCTGTTTCCTGAAGTCCACAATCATCGAGGGTTAACACGTTTAAATGTCTTAGGAGAGACAGCATGTTTTCGTTGCAGGCCGTGTAAGTGGCACTGTATTGTCCTCAAAGCGGGCAAAAAAGTTATTTAGTCTGCCTGGGAGCAAGACATCCTGGTCCGTGACTGGGCTGGATTTCTTCCTGTAGTCCGTGATTGACTGTAGACCCTGCCACATGCCTCTTGTGTCTGAGCCGTTGAATTGAGATTCTACTTTGTCTCTGTACTGACGCTTAGCTTGTTTGATAGCCTTGCGGAGGGAATAGCTGCACTGTTTGTATTCGGTCATGTTACCAGACACCTTGCCCTGATTAAAAGCAGTGGTTCGCGCTTTCAGTTTCACGCGAATGCTGCCATCAATCCACGGTTTCTGGTTAGGGAATGTTTTAATCGTTGCTATGGGAACGACATCTTCAACGCACGTTCTAATGAACTCGCACACCGAATCAGCGTATTCGTCAATATTGTTATCTGACGCAATACGAAACATATCCCAGTCCACGTGATGGAAGCAGTCTTGGAGTGTGGAGTCAGCTTGGTCGGACCAGCGTTGGACAGACCTCAGCGTGGGAGCCTCTTGTTTTAGTTTCTGTCTGTAGGCAGGGATCAACAAAATGGAGTTGTGGTCAACTTTTCCGAAAGGGGGGCGGAGCAGGGCCTTATATGCGTCGCGGAAGTTAGAGTAACAATGGTCCAAGGTCTTTCCACCCCTGGTTGCGCAATCGATATGCTGATAAAATTTAGGGAGTCTTGTTTTCAGATTAGCCTTGTTAAAATCCCCAGCTACAATGAATGCAGCCTCCGGATGAATGGTTTCCAGTTTGCAAAGAGTTAAATAAAGTTTGTTCAGAGCCATCGATGTGTCTGCTTAGGGGGGGATATATATGGCTGTGACTATAATCGAAGAGAATTCTCTTGGTAGATAATGCGGTCTACATTTGATTGTGAGGAATTCTAAATCAGGTGAACAGAAGGATTTGAGTTCCTGTATGTTTCTTTCATCACACCATGTCTCGTTAGCCATAAGGCATACGCCCCCGCACCCCTTCTTGACAGAAATATTTTTGTTTCTGTCGGCGTGATGCGTGGAGAAACCCATTGGCTGCACCGCCTCGGATCGCGTCTCTCCAGTGAGCCATGTTTCCGTGAAGCAAAGAACGTTACAGTCTCTGATGTCCCTCTGGAATGCTACCCTTGCTCGGATTTCATCAACCTTGTTGTCAAGAGACTGGACATTGGCGAGAAGAATGCTAGGGAGTGGTGCACGATGTGCCCGTCTCCGGAGTCTGACCAGAAGACCGCCTCGTTTCCCTCTTTTTCGGAGTCGTTTTTTTGGCTCGCTGCATGGGATCCACTCCGTTGTCCTGTTTGTAAGGCAGAACACAGGATCCGCGTCGCGAAAAACATATTCTTGGTTGTACTGATGGTGAGTTGACGGTGCTCTTATATTCAGTAGTTATTCTCGACTGTATGTAATGAAACCTAAGATGACCTGGGGTACTAATGTAAGAAATAACACGTAAAAAAACAAACTGCATAGTTTCCTAGGAACGCGAAGCGAGGCGGCCATCTCTGTCGGTGCCGGAAGTTGTGGAGCTGCTTCTATGGTAAACTCAGCAAAAAAAAGAAACGTCCCTTTTTCAGGACCCTGTCTTTCAAAGATCATTCGTAAAAATCCAAATAACTTCACAGATCTACATTGTAAAGGGTTTAAACACGGTTTCCCATGCTTGTTCAATGAACCATAAACAATTAATGAACAGGCACCTGTGGAACGGTCATTAAGACACTAACAGCTTACAGACGGTAGGCAATTAAGGTCACAGTTATGAAAACTTAGGAAACTAAAGAGGCTTTTCTACTGACTCCAAAGAACACCAAAAGAAAAATGCACAGGGTCCCTGCTCATCTGCGTGAACGTGCCTTAGGCATGCTGCAAGGAGGCATGAGGACTGCAGATGTGGTCAGGACAATACATTGCAATGTCCATACTGTGAGACGCCTAGGACAGCGCTACAGGGAGACAAGACGGACAGCTGATCGTCCTCTCAGTGGCAGACCACATGTAACAACACCTGCACAGGATCGGTACATCCAAACATCACACCTGCGGGACAGGTACAGCATGGCAACAACAACTGCCCGAGTTACACCAGGAATGCACAATCCCTCCATCAGTGTTCAGACTGTCTGCAATAGGCTGAGAGAGGCTGGACTGAGGGCTTATAGGCATATTGTAAGGCAGGTCCTCACCAGACATCATCGGCAACAACGTCGCCTATGGGCACAAACCCACCTCCACTGGACCAGACAGGACTGGCAAAAAGTGCTCTTCACTGACAAGTTGCGGTTTTGTCTCACCAAGGGTGATGGTCGGATTCGCGTTTATCGCCGAAGGAATGACCATTACACCCAGGCCTGTACTATGGCGTGGGATCGATTTGGAGGTGGAGGGTCTGTCATGGTCTGGGGTGGTGTGTCACAGCATCATCGGACTGAGCTTGTTGTCATTGCCTGCAACCTCAACGCTGTGCGTTGCAGGGAAGACATCCTCCTCCCTCATGTGGTACCCTTTCTGCATCCTGACATGACCCTCCAGCATGACAATGCCACCAGCCATACTGCTCGTTCTGCGTGTGATTTCCTGCAAGGAATGTCAGTGTTCTGCCATGGCCAGCGAAGAGCGGGCTCTCAATCTCAATCTCATTCAGCACATCTGGGACCTGTTGGATTGGAGAGTGAGGGCTAGGGCCATTTGTATGAAACATCATACAATCTTTCGAAAAAGAAATTGACTACACAAACTCAAACTGCTTTTCTGTAAAAAAAAAAAAAAATCTAATCAGGTCCCTACACAGGCTCAAATGACTCCTGTGAGGGTGGGACATTTCCTAGCCACAATAGTTGTAGTGCTTCTGTTGTGAAGTCTTGGATCCCCAAAAGCTGCAGATATAAAGATGTCCAGCTTGTTGGACTTCTTAGACACTTGTGCTGTACAATTAATCAGTGGCTATAAATGCCACAAAATCCACTTTCTTCACAATGAGTGTATCCAGATCACTCGATTTGACTTAAAACACTAGCAACTGGTTGCAATGCATCCACTGCCATATCTTCAACACTGTTGCCTCTCCGACTCTTCACCGCCTCCACATTGGAGATCTGCTCTAGAGCCCTGATCCTTGACACCTCAACCTCTTTCACCCTAATAAGGCACTAAAGGAAGTTTTTGGAGTATGATCCTCACCACGGTCGCAACATTTTCCAATTACAGATTCTAGAAATCCTGTACTTCTCCAGTCTTCAAACATTTGACATATGACATCCTTTACAATTCCCACACTGTAATGGTTTGGACACAAATGCTCTGACCGCACACCTCACACATCCAAGCTTCACACATTCAGGTAGAGTCTCCTCAAACAACAATATTGATAGGCTTTTCTCCTTTCTTCCATTTACCATATGGGTCAGGCGACAAGCACTGACCAATCCTGGGATTTTCTGACTAAGGTACTCCTCATCTATATTCAACGAGACTCCAGATATAAAGCCTTCTGCAGGCGCCCTGCTCCGAAGGTCAATACATTACTTCTGACGAGGACAATTTTGCCAGATCCAGTGCACGCTTCCTCTGTTCTTCATCGACACAAAAAAAAACAAGGCTGCTTCTAGTCACCTTGATTGAATGTACCTTTCCCACTGCCTTTTTCACAGTCCTCAATATTACAAATGGATTTCCCAAATCTCCTTGTCCACAAAACACAGTCCAATAAGAAATGCATTATTGGACTGGTCCTTGTCTTCTACTGCAACTTTTGCTTGTTTTGTTCCTACATCCCCTAGTCCAGACCTCTTCCTTAACTGACCGTTGCACGCAATAAAATTGCCTCCCCTTACTACTAGCATCCCATTCCCTTTTGCCAAAGATCGAGCCCTTTTGCCCAGATCAGACTTGACTTCCTTGTGGCCCAGCAGTACCTGAATATCTACCCCCTCTCTGCTCACCTCTCTTAACCACCACATCAGCCTTCTCATTACCCTCCACACCCACATGGGCGGGAACCCAGCAAAAGTTTACCACCACTCCCATCCTCTCCAATCCCATTAGCAGCACCATCTCCACAAACAAGTCTCACCTATCCAACCTCCCCGTCTTCACACTACTCAACACTGCAGCCGAATCAGAGCAGATCAACACAGTGGTTTCACCTCTTCCACCCATCACAAACCTATAATCATGGCTATCTACTTGGTCGCATAAACTGACACATAATTAGTTAACAGCTTACTTACTCTAACATTGAATTCTAGGATATACACCCTTGCCCCCCACTCTACCACTGACTGGATCCTTTGAACCATCTGTATATATCCTTACAATCAAATAAGACCGATTCTCTATATATCTCTCCACACACCGTCTCACGTCCTCACCCATTCTCTCCAACCCTCAATCATATCCACATTTACACTTGGTTTCGGAAACAGCCACAGCGAAACGTTCCCCAATGCAATTGCTGACCCTCTCTCTCTCCCCAAGTCCATAGTATACCACTTTCTAACCAGTTGTCCACACATACAACCTCTGCTTACCCACTCCTCACTCCCAGCATTCCCCAGTTTCCGTGACCACAGGATGTCCTTCTGAACTCCCTTTCAACCTCGCCCAGTAAGCTAATTCAGGTTTAGTGGCAGTTCCTCACTATCCACCTTCAATGCCTTAACAGGTGTCATCCTGAAGGCACCCACACACAATTTCAGGGCCCTTGACTGTATCCTATCCAGGCGCTGTAGTACTATTTTGGCTGCCGATCCATATACAAAGCACCCATAATCCAAAGATGACCTGATCATATACAACATAAACAGTGTTTGTCTATCCGACCCCCAATCATATCCTGCCACTTCCCTCATGAGGTTCCTCTCAAACACTTATTGGTTTATTGCTGCCACCCACTGTACGGGGTGTTGAAACGACAATAAAACAAAATAATCAATTTCAGGGTGTGGGGAACCCGACATCATACAAAATACACAATTTCTTTATTTAAATGCCCCAAAAACGCTAATCCGCACTCACAACGTTGCCTATTTTCTCAGATTTCCTCGGTTTGCGCTGTGCAGTTGACAACCAATGCAACAAAGTTCACCTTAACATGCAACATGTCAGGATCCCTCTGTTGACATGGAATATTTTCTGGTGTCTACTCCTTCTACCATTATTTCAACTTAACTCCTTTCTTCCACTCTTCTCACTGCTCCCGGATAGGAGACATACTGGACAGATCTTATTCTTGATACCTCCGTTTCCTTCACCCTAAAAGGACACTTCAGAAATTCAGTTGCATGTTCACCACCACAATTGCAGCATTTACCACCACAATTGCAGCTGGCACACAATACCCCTCCCGTCTACATATACTTGAAACATGACCATATATTTTGCATTTCTCACACTGCATGGGTTGGGGAACGAAGGCTCTCACAGGATAACTTCATCAAAAACCTATAGAATGGATGGAGTGGGCTTCCTCACTCCATCCACAAACAATGGTTTAACTGCGGTTGGCGTCCAATAAATGTTGCATTACCGCCACCAACTAGCCTGGAGTATAATTTTCTTATACTTTGCTTGGAAAAAGGGAAATAAATCAACAAATAGACTACCATCATCTAAACCTACACTCATTAAAAACCCACCACCCTACTCCACTGTTTAAACCTATCTAGTCCTACCTCAGGCCAACATCCTGAAAGGACAGAACACCACCTCTCAACACACCCTCTAACTCCTCTGACGTTAAATATCGTACACACAAGTACTTCTCTGCAGCTGCCACCACAACTACAGTACCAGTCAAAAGTTTGGACACCTACTCATTCAAGGGTTTCTTTATTTGTACTAATTTCTTCATTGTGGAATAATAGTGAAGACATCAAAACTGTGAAATAACACATATGAAATCATGTAGTAACAGTGTTAAACAAATCAAAATATACAGAAGGCCGTCATTGTACTTAAGAATTTGTTCTTTAACTGACTTGCCTAGTTAAATAAAGGTTAGATAAATGACAGCTTTACACACTCTTGGCATTCTCTCAACCAGCTTTATTGTCACGCCCTGACCATAGAGAGCCCTTGTTTCTCTATGGTGTAGTAGGTCAGGGCGTGACTAGGGGGTATTCTAGTTTATAATTTCTATGTTGTGTTCTAGTTTATATTTTCTATGTTGGTGTTTTTGTATGATTCCCAATTAGAGGCAGCTGGTAATCGTTGTCTCTATTTGGGGATCATATTTAAGTAGATATTTTCCCACCTGTGTTTGTGGGATATCGTTTTGTGTTTGTGCACCAATGTAGTCACGTTTAGTTGTTAGTTTATTCATGTATTTTGTTTAAGTTTCTCTTTGAATTAAATATGTGGAACTCAACATCCGCTGCGCCTTGATCCCGTTCTTACGACAGCCGTGACAGAATATCCCACCAAAAGAGGACCAAGCAGCGTATCCACGAGGTAAAGGAGATTTGGACATGGGAAGAAGTGATGGGTGGAAGCGAGACCCTTCCTTGGCGGCAGACGGAAGGTAATAATGGAGGACAGCGATGACGCCAGGGTTCGCGTCCACAGAAAGCCCGAGGACAACCCCAAGCTTTTTTTTGGGGGGGGGGGGGGGGGGCGCAAGGGGTGGCCGGCTGAGCCGCGGGAAGAGCCAGAGCACATGGAGCAGGCGATAGAGAAGTGGTCAGTCGACCCAAGGATAATGCCAGAGCCCGAATGGGAGTCGATGGAACAGTGTGAGGAAGGATACCGGAGAATGGAGTTGGCTAGGAGTATGCGGCAGCTCAAGCTGAAGAGCGGGTCATCAGTCCGGTGCCATATGTGACAGCTCCACGCACCAGATCTACAGTGCGCCTCCTCAGCCCGGTATGTCCTGTGCTGGTTCCTCGCACTCTCCATGAGGAGCGTGTCGTCAGTTCGCTGCCAAAGAAACCCCAAGATTATTGGGGGGTGGCACATAGAGCTGGCGGTCGAGCAGTGGAGAGTGCCAGAGCCTCTATGGGAGTCGGAGGAGGAATTCAATGAAAGATTCCGGAGAGAGGTGGTAACGATGAGAATGCTGCAGCACACTCGTCCTGAAGTGCGTGTCCCCAGTCCGGTACGTCCTGTGCCAGCTCCCCGCACTCTCTCTGAAGAGCCAGAGACTGTCAGGGAGGCGATGGAAAAGTTGGGAGAGAGAGAGAGAGGAGAGAAATGTTGTACAAGTGTGTTCTGATCAACATTCGACCAGAGGATCCAGTTAGCAGTCTGGTGAAACCTGTACCGGCTCCACACATCTGGACTCCAGTGCGCCTCCCCAGTCCGGTACCTCCTGTGCCTTCTCCCAGCACTCGCCCGGAAGTGCGTGTCAACAGTCCGGTGCCACCTGTACCGGCTCCACGCACTAGGCCTCCAGTGCGAATTCACAGTCCAGAGCTTCCGGCGACGGTTCCCGGTCCGGGGCTTCCGGCGACGGTCCACGGTCCGGGGCTTCCGGCGACGGTCCCCGGTCCGGAGCTTCCAGGAAAGGCGTCCAGTCCAGCTCCAGGCCAGGAGCCTTCCTCTGCGCCGGTGGCCAGTCCAGGCACGGTGTCCAGTCCAGCTCCAAGGCTGGAGCCTTCCTCTGAGCCGGTGCCCAGTCCAGGCACGGCGTCCAGTTCCGCTTCAGGGCAGGAGCCTTCCTCTGCGCCGGTGCACAGTGTCCAGTCCAGCTCCAGGGCAGGAGCCTTCCTCTGCGCCAGTGCCCAGTCCGGGTACGGTGTCCAGTCCAGCTCCATGGCCGGAGCCTTCCTCAGCACCGGTATCCAGTCCGGGCACGTTGATCAGCCCAGCTCCAAGGCCGGACTCTACCTCTGAGCCGTTGCCCAGTCCAGGCACGGCGTCCAGTTCCGCTCCAGGGCAGGAGCCTGCCTCTGAGCCGTTGCCCAGTCCAGGCACGGCGTCCAGTTCCGCTCCAGGGCAGGAGCCTGCCTCTGAGCCGTTGCCCAGTCCAGGCACGGCATCCAGTTCCGCTCCAGGGCAGGAGCCTGCCTCTGAGCCGTTGCCCAGTCCAGGCACGGCGTCCAGTTCCGCTCCAGGGCAGGAGCATGCACACCTGTTAATTGAAATGAATTCCAGGTGCACCTCATGAATCTGGTTGAGAGAATGCCAAGAGTGAACAAAGCTGTCATCAAGGGAAAGGGTGGCTACTTTGAAGAATCTCATATAAAATATATTTTAATTTGACACTTTTGATTACTACATGATTCCATATGTTATTTCATAGTTTTGATGTCTTCACTATTAATCTGCAATGTAGAAAATAATAAAGAAAGAAAAACCCTGGAATGAGTAGGTGCTCCGTGGGATGGTGTGTCCAAACCTTTCACTGGGACTATATGTGTTCTGTGACTTACTTTCCCTCCCTGCAGTACAGTTGATAACATGGCTTTTTAGCATTAATAGTCAATCTTACTGAATCATATATCACTTGTTGGTTTATTCCTCTGTACTGGAACATCTACTACTCACACAAATCTTATCAGGATCCCTCCCGCTTGACCAATCCTTCTCTACTTTCTTCACTGCCTCAGCATACGACACATTCAGCACTACTCTAACCCTGGAAACCTCAACCTGCCTCTCTGGCACCAGACATTTCTGATCCCCAGCCCCATGGGCACCCCTACAATTAACACACAATACTTCTTTCCCCAATGCTACGCATTCCTTTGTCTCATGCCCTTCTGTACACTTCTCACACCTAGGAACCTCCCTCCTACACACGACTGCCACATGCCTTTAAACTTGACATCTGTAACAACTTAATTTATTTGGCACAAAAACATTTTATATCTTGACATCACTTTGTCGGGCAAAGACTCAATATCAAAACTCAAAAGAACAGACAATGACTTTGGTTTCACCACTCACGCCACCCTGTCTGCATTGCACCAAACAGCGAGCATCACAAACAGAGAATCGTTCGCTACAGTTGGTCCATATTTACCGCTTCCCCAGTAATCAGTCCTTTCAATAGCGCCCTTTTCTTGAGAGCAAAACCAGTCACATCTCTTGTCCCCATTCATTTTGCTTGAAGTGCCTAAGTGCCTGCTACCTCTGACCAGCAGAAACAAACAATTATCACAAGACCACTTCTGATTACCTTCTCTGATTCCACAGCACCCTACTCTGTTTTCACCCAACCTGAAACCACAAATGGATCAGCCAAAAAATAGGTGTCCACTTCCTCCAAAAATGTCACTCCTACTGCCAGACTCATCTTTATCCTGACCATCGGCGCAAGCCTTGAGCTCAGAGAACTTCACACCTGCCACCTCCGATAATCCGCCCTCATTCACTTCCATTTCTCCTCCAGACCTCAATTCGGTGTACGGCTCACTCTGCTTACACATTCTTCTTCAACAAACCATCTTGCTTTTTTCCAGACATTTTTTTTAATGGATTCAAGCTCCCCCTCTTCCTCCCTCTCTCTGCGACCTCCTCTGCCTCTTGTTCACCTCCATATTCCAAGTATATGTCTCCTTATGATAATATTGCACTTCTAACATACACTGCTCAAAAACATAAAGGGAACACTTAAACAACACAATGTAACTCTCACAATGTAACTGTGAAATCAAACTGTCTACTTAGGAAGCAACACTGATTGACAATAAATTTCACATGCTGTTGTGCAAATGGAATAGACAACAGGTGGAAATTATAGGCAATTAGCAAGACACCCCCAATAAAGGAGTGGTTCTGCAGGTGGTGACCACAGACCACTTCTCAGTTCCTATGCTTCCTGGCTGATGTTTTGGTCACTTTTGAATGCTGGCGGTGCTTTCACTCTAGTGGTAGCATGAGACGGAGTCTACATCCCACACAAGTGGCTCAGGTAGTGCAGCTCATCCAGGATGGTACATCAATGCGAGCTGTGGCAAGAAGGTTTGCTGTGTCTGTCAGCGTAGTGTCCAGAGCATGGAGGCGCTACCAGGAGACAGGCCAGTACATCAGGAGACGTGGAGGAGGCCGTAGGAGAGCAACAACCCAGCAGTAGGACCGCTACCTCCGCCTTTGTGCAAGGAGGAGCAGGAGGAGCACTGCCAGAGCTCTGCAAAATGACCTCCAGCAGGCCACAAATGTGCATGTGTCTGCTCAAACGGTCAGAAACAGACTCCATGAGGGTGGTATGAGGGCCCGACGTCCACAGGTGGGGGTTGTGCTTACAGCCCAACACCGTGCAGGATGTTTGGCATTTGCCAGAGAACACCAAGATTGGAAAATTCGCCCCTGGCGCCCTGTGCTCTTCACAGATGAAAGCAGGTTCACACTGAGCACATGTGACAGATGTGACAGAGTCTGGAGACACCGTGGAGAACGTTCTGCTGCCTGCAACATCCTCCAGCATGACCGGTTTGGCGGTGGGTCAGTCATGGTGTGGGGTGGCATTTCTTTGGGGGGCCGCACAGCCCTCCATGTGCTCGCCAGAGGTAGCCTGACTGCCATTAGGTACCGAGATGAGATCCTCAGACCCCTTGTGAGACCATATGCTGGTGCGGTTGGCCCTGGGTTCCTCCTAATGCAAGACAATGCTAGACCTCATGTGGCTGGAGTGTGTCAGCAGTTCCTGCAAGAGGAAGGCATTGATGCTATGGACTGGCCCGCCTGTTCCCCAGACCTGAATCCAATTGAGCACATCTGGGACATCATGTCTCGCTCCATCCACCAACGTTGCCACGTTGCACCACAGACTGTCCAGGAGTTGGCGGAGGCTTTAGTCCAGGTCTGGGAGGAGATCCCTCAGGAGACCATCCGCCACCTCATCAGGAGCATGCCCAGGCGTTGTAGGGAGGTCATACAGGCACGTGGAGGCCACACACACTACTGAGCCTCATCTTGACTTGTTTTAAGGACATTACATCAAAGTTGGATCAGCCTGTAGTGTGGTTTTCCACTTTAATTTTGAGTGTGACTCTAAATCCAGACCTCCATGTGTTGATAAATTTGATTTCCATTGATAATTTGTGTGTGATTTTGTTGTCAGCACATTCAACTATGTAAAGAAAAAAGTATTTAATAAGAATATTTCATTCATTCAGATCTAGAATGTGTTATTTTAGTGTTCCCTTTTATTTTTTTGAGCAGTGTACATGTCGTTCTTACCCTCTCAAGGAACTCTATTTTCCTCAAAAAATCCTCAGCAATCTACGCACAATACCCCATAATGACAGCGAAAAAAAACAGGTTTTTAGAAATGTTTTAAAATTTAATAAATAAATAAAAAAAACAGATACTTTATTTACATAAGTTTTCAGACCCTTCAGACTCAAAATTGAGCTCAGGTGCATCCTCTTTCCATTGATCGTCCTTGATGTGTCTACAACTTGGAGTCCACCTGTTGGTAAATGTAATTGATTGGACATGATTTGGAAAGGCACACACCTGTCTATATAAGGTCCCACCGTTGACAGTGCATGAGCAAAAACCAAGTCATGGGCCTCCCGAGTGGCGTAGCGATCTCAGGAACTGCATCGGAGTGCTATAGGTGTCACTACAGATCCGGGTTTGATCTTGAGCTGTGTCACAGCCGGCCGCGACTGGGAGACCCATGAGGCGGCGCACAATTGACCCAGCATCGTCTGGGTTAGGAGAGGGTTTGGCCGGCCGGGATGTCCTTGTCCCGTCGCGCTATAGCTACTCCTGTGGTGAGCCGGACGATGTTTCCTCTGACACATTGGTGTGGCTGGCTTCCGGGTTAAGCGAGCAATGTCAAGAAGCAGCTCTAATCGCTGCCAAAGGTATTGGTTCAGGAGTGTGAATACTTATGTAAATGAGATTTCAGATTTTTTTTTTTTTTTTTTCAATACATTTGCCAAAAAATCCCAATGTTTTCGCTTTGTCGTTATGGTGTATTGTGTATAGATTGAGGAAAAACACATTTAATCGATTTTGAATTCAGGCTGTAACACAACAAAATGTGCAATAAGTCAAGGGGTATGAATACTTTCTGAAGGCACTGTACACATTACTTCCACTACCTTGTACCGGTACTCCTTGTGTATAGTGTAATTCTATTGTGTTACTATTTCCTTAATTTGTGCAAATTTTAGTCTACACCTGTTGCATTCTGCGCATTTGACAAATAAAATTTGATTGAGACAATTGATTCTACAATGCCTTCAGAATGTATTCACACCCCTTGACTTTTTTTCACATTTTGTTGTGTTACAGCCTGATCTTTAAATTGATTAAATTGAGATTTTGGACCACTAATCTGGACACAATGTCCAAGTGGAATTAATACATTTACTAACCTAAATAACAGAGTGAAAAAAAGGAAGTATGCACAGATTAAAAATATTCTAAAACATACATCCTGTTTGCAATAAGGCACTAAAGTAAAACTGCAAAATATTTGGCAGAGAAATTAACTTTTTATCCTGAATACAAAGCCATATGTTTGGGGCAAATCCAACGCGTCACTGAGTACCACTCGTCATATTTTCAAGCAGGGTTGTGGCTGCATCATGTTATGGGTATGCTTATCGGCAAGGACTAGGCAGTTTTCTGTGACGTTCACCCCTCAGCAGTACAATAACCCAAAACACTACGACAAATATACACTGAAGTTGCTTACCAAGACGACATTGAATGTTCCTGAGTAATCTAGTTACAGTTTTGACTTAAATCGGCTTGAAAATCTATGGGAAGACTTAAATGGCTGTCTAGCAATGGTCAACCACCAACTTGAGAGCTTGAAGAGTTTAAAAAAGAATAATGGGCAAATATGCAAAGCTCTTAGACTTAATAATAATTTAAATCCATGTTAATCCCAATGTTGTATATCAAATATATGGGCCTCTGACCTCTCTCTGCACCTGGCATCCACTATTTCCCCCTCACACACACAATTACAACGCTTGGCCTTCACATTGTTCCAAGAGTCACCATTCCACACATGTTATTTCCTTTCCACTGAGCAGCAACATGTCCCATTATTTGGCATTTAAATCGATGCAATGGAGATTAAACAAATTCTGACATTGAAACTAAGAAATCCAATCTATACATTTCAAGGCAAAACCTTTTCAAACCTCAGTAGCACTGATACAGTAAGCTTTAATTTATTTGACCCTCTTTCCTACTGATCAACCTTTTGGCCTCAATCACTATGCCTCCTTTCACATTTTCTTTCATCTCATCTATGGACTGTGGACAGCTGTTTATCGTTGTCTCTGATTGGGGATCCTATTTAGCTTGCCATTTTCCATTTTGGTTTGGTGGGTTATTGTCTATGTGTAGTTGCCTGTCAGCACTCGTGTTATATAGCGGCACATTCATTTTGTTTCTTTGTTAGTTTAGTTTAGTGTTTAGTGTTTTTCCTTCATTAAAAGAAGAATGTATGCTTATCACGCTGCGCCTTAGTCTCATCAATACGACGAACGTGACAGAATAACCCACCAAACCAGGACCAAGCAGCGTGAAAAGGAGGTGCAGCGTTTAACGGGGAAATGGACCTGGGAGGAGATAGATGGAGCAGGACCCTGGATGCAGCCGGGGGAGTATCGCTGTCCTAAGGAGGAGTTAGAGGCAGTGAAAGCGGAACGGCGATACTACCAGGAGAAATACCGGAGAATAGAGGAACGGCGACGATATGAAGGTACACGGCTAGCACAGAAGCCCGAGAGGCAGCCCCAATAAAAAAAAATTGGGGGGCACACAAGGAGATTGCATGAGTCAGGTAGGAGACCTGAGCCAACTCCTCGTGCTTACTGTGGGGAGCGTGTTACTGGTCAGGCACTGTGTTATGAGGTTGAGGTTGTCTCCAGTGCTCTATTCTAGGCCTGTGCGCTCTATTCCAGCTCCTCACATTGGCCGGGCTAGCCAGGAAGGAGGGTGCCAGCTCAGCGCTCCTGGTCTCCAGTATTCCTCTTTGGAGGCGTACTGTGTCTCCGGTGAGTCTGCACAGCCCAGTGCGTCCTGTGCCAGCGCCTTTGCAGGGCGAAAATAAACATCCAGCCAGGACGGGTTGTGTCAGCTCTACACTCCAGACCTCCAGTGCGCCTCCACAGTCCAGTACATCCTGTTCCTCCTCCCCACACTCGCCCTGAGGTGCGTGTCACCAGCCCGGTACCACCAGTACCGGCAACACGCATCAGGCCTCCAGTGCGCCTCCTGGGTCCAGTACGCCCTGTTCCTCCTCCCCGCACTCGCCCTGAGGTGCGTGTCCCCAACCCGGTACCACCAGTGCCGGCACCACGCACCAGGCCTACAGTGCGCCTCGGCAGTCCAGAGCGTCCAGCGATAGGACCCAGTCCGGAGTGTCCCGCAGTCTTGAAACAACATTTTGAACAGAAATACAATGTTTCAGTGGATCAGTCTGAAACTTTGCACATACACTGATGCCAGCTAGTGGCCAAGATCTAAATTGCACCTAGATTCCTAAATCATATTGGTCTTTCTCTTGGATTTCAAAGATGATGGTGGTGGTGGGGTGGGGGGTGGGGGGTTACCAGACCTAATATTATATTCTCCTACATTCATTTCACATTTCCACAAATGTCAATGTTTCCTTTTCAACTGGAATCAAGAAAATGCATATACTTGCTTCAGGTCCTGCACCACTGCTTTCCATAGCACTGTCTCTTTTTCCTATTCCCTTCCACTACAGACCATTCAGGTCCAGCTGTTACTTCTCCATATCCTCCATTGCTGCATCGTAACTCGCCGACATCACCAAAGCAGCCCTGCAAAAAATCCTGCGATTCAGTATTTTGATGTCCTATTCTGGAGGGAGGGGGATTAGAGCATGGAATTAGAGTAATTTAATAGGATCTCTGGATTAGAACTACATTCAAATCATTGAACGGTTGTCGCAATTGAATTAAATACAAGAAATGCAGCAAATTTGGCAGTGTTTGTGTTTCAGCAAGTTCCTTCAGTGTATTTATATACGTAAAATGGTCAATGAGATGGTCGGTACAGGTGGCTGAATTGTCGGTACAGGTGGCTGATTAGCCCAGGTAGAAGAGCAGAAAAGTCTCTCTTTGGCAATTGGCATGTTAGGAAGATGTTATTTGCACATCCAGGCTTATTCTAAACCCTGTTTCTTGCTAAGCATGTAGTGCGCCAGAAGAGCTTGTTGGATTTTTGATGGTGGTTGGAAGGGTTCGCTTGTTTGAAATGCAAAAGCTTCTCTGTAGCTACTGACAAAGAACATCAAGATAAAGCAGCTGCTTTACAAGTGGAATGCACTGTTGAGCGATGCATCCCGAGGGGTTTGTGCTGATTGTACGGAGATTGTGACAGCTGGTTAAATGGCATCCCTTGAGAGGGCAAGAATGAGATGTATGTCAGGGGAAGTGCAATATTATAAGGAGGCATATACTTGGAATATGGAGGGGTAAAAGAGGCAGAGGGTGAGCTTGAGTTGGTTAAACATTTTGGAAAAAAGGGAGATTTGGTAAAGAAGAATGGTAGGAAGTGTACACTGGATTGAAGACAGGAGGAGAAATGGAAGTAAATGAGGGCAAAGTATCTGCAGTGGTAGGTGTGACTTTCTCGGAGCCTGTGGCTTGCACTGAGGCTCAAGATAAAGATGAGTCTGACAGGAGGAGTGCCATTTTTGGAAAACGTGGACCCTTGCCTTTTTGGCTGATCCATTTGTGGTTTCAGGGTGGGTGAAAACAGAGTCGGGTGCTGTGGAATCGGAGAAGGTAATCAGAAGTGGTCTTCTGATAATTGGGGAAGATTGCTGGTGTTTGTGATGCTTGTCGCGACAGACAGGGTGGTGTGAGTGGTGAAACCAAGTCATTGTGTGTTCTTTTGAGTCTTTGCCTGACAGTGATGTTAGGATATCCCATACAAGCTTTTTAAAACATTTATTTTACCCTGTTTTCTCCCCAATTTCCTGGTGTCAAATTGGTAGTTAGTCTTGTCTCATCGCTGCAACTCCCGTACAGACTCGGGAGAGGCGAAGGACGAGAGACGTACATCCTCTGAAACGCAACCCAACAAAGCCGCACTGCTTCTTGACACAATGCCCACTTAACCTGGAAGCCAGCTGCACCAATGTGTCAGAGGAAACACCATGCACCTGGCCAGCCATAGGAGTCGCTAGTGCGCGATAGGACAAAGACATCCTTGCTGGCTAAACCTTCCCCTAACCCAGATTAAGCTTGGCCAATTGTGCGCCACATCATGGGCCTCCCAGTCGCGACAGAGTCTGGACTCGAACCCAGAATCTCTAGTGGACCACTGCGCCACTCAAGAGGCCATAGAAACTTTTGTACAGGTGTCAAGCTTATGGGCATGTGGCAGCAGTGTGTAGGTGGGAGGTTCCTAGGTGTGAAAAATGTGCAGAAGGTCATGAGACAAAGAAATGTGTTGCATTGGGGAAATAAGTGTTGTGTTAATTGTAGGGGTGTCCATGGAACTGGGGATCAGAAATGTCCGGTGTGAGAGAGGCAAGTTGAGGTTTCCAGGGTTGCAGTAGTGCAGAAGTTGACGTATGCTGAGGCAGTGAAGAAAGTACAGGAAGTTGGGTTAATAGGGATAGGCGTCCCGCTAATGGGACACCAGCAGACAACATCCAGTGAAATTGGAGGGCACACAATTCAAATAAATAATCTTAATAGTAAACATTCATGAACATACAAGTATCTCATATAATTTAAAAGCTTAAATTCTTGTTAATCTAACGGCGTTATCCGATTTACAAGAGGCTTTACGGCGAAAGCATACCATGCGATTGTCTGAGGACGGCGCCCCACATCAACATATCAGATCAGCTTACTGCTGTTATGGATTGTGAAGGAGTAAGTTAATTTGGGCATTAGGTTGATACTGTTGGGTGCATTACATGTTTTCCCCCTCCCATGTGAGCTTGCCTTTTTTTTTTTTACTGCTTAAGGATCTGACCCTTTTTTTAAATTTTCCCTTAAAAGGACGTGCCCAAATCTAACTGCCTGAAGCTCAAGACCTGAAGCAAGGATATGAATATTCTTTATAAAATTTGAAAGCAAACACTGAAGTTTGTGAAAATGTGAAATGATTGTAGGAGAATATAACACATTTACTCTGGTAAAAGATTATGCAAAAAACAAACATGCGTTTACATTAAAAAAAAAATCATCCACTTTGAAATGCAAGAGAGGCCATAATGTAATATTGCAGTTCAGTCACAATTCATATTTTGGCCACTAGATGGCAGATTGATCCAGTGAAGCATTGCAATACTGGCCTGCCAGTGGTGTTTCATTTGCACAATGCTGAGGGTTCCTCAGTAAAAATGCCCCTAACTTCTCCAACAGGTTCAATAAGTGGTGTACACCAATTGGCTTGCTGTGGAATTTCATTTACAGCTCACCCTTGTCTTGTTTATGGTTTTGGAAGAAAAAGCTTTCCTGGTACAATGACTAACTTATGTATATTGGTCAAAATGCATGCTTCATCAAGTGGGGATGAGGGAATACAATTATTTGAATTGTATAATCCATTGAATATGGATCATCCTTGACATATATTGGGGGGGTTAAAACATCACTCATTCAAAGCCTATACTGTTCTGTGTTCAATAACTGACACCAAAATATGTCTGGTGCAGTTGAACTGGAGACCATGTTTTAAGTGTGCAAATGAAGTGCTTCTACACCTGCATTGCTTGCTGTTTGGGGTTTTAGGCTGGCTTTCTGTACAGCACTTTGAGATATCAGCTGATGAAGAAGGGCTTTATAAATACATTTGATTTGAAGTGCCACTGACTGGCTTTAACTACTGAACGGTTTCGCTTTGTATTCAATTTTACCTAGTTGGGAATGATTGGAACTACACGGTCAATGACTCTGATTACTTACATTTACTTGCCTGCCTTTCCACTTGGGGGAAACCGTTCAGGCAGGTCGTTCACTGGCAGTCTCTCCACCTTGTGCCCGTTCATTCTCCTTCACAATCCCATAAAGGAAACAGTCAGACTCACTATAGACTTGTCATCCCCTATATTTACACATATGGGATGTAAATAGGGAAACGATTGGAAGCCCAATCTGGGAGAAGGCCAGTCAAACAGTTGAGGACCCCAGGAGTGAATATTTTTATTACCAAATTATGCCGATCCCATGTAATAAAAGGTCAATGGACACATACAAATTTGACTTTGACCAAATCTCCAATTAAAATAGTATGTTCATGAGTTGCTGTAATGTGAATTCCATTTATTTTGTTGTCCTTCAGGTCCATATCACTGGTTATGGGTTCTTCATAGGATCCCAGTAGAGACCTTGCTGTGAGTATAACTGACATTTTTGTTATTGACGAATGGCCTGTGTTAAAATTAGGCCTAACTTTTGTGTTCCCTTGGCCCTGAGTTTACCTGAAGACATGGACACCAGCTGTCACGCCCTGACCATAGAGAGCCTGTTATTCTCTATGTTGGTTTGGTCGGGGTGTGACTAGCGTGGGTCATCTAGGTAATTTGTATATCTATGTTGGCCTGATATGGTTCCCAATCAGAGGCAGCTGTGTATCATTGACTCTGATTGGGGATCATATTTAGGTAGCCATTGTGTTTGTGGGATCTTGGCTACAGTTAGTTGCCTTTGTGTACACCATTAGTGGCATGGTTTGCTTTGATGAGTTTAGATGTATAAAAAATATGTGGAACTCTACGCACGCTGCGCCTTGGTCTAATCATTACGACGATCGTGACACCAGCAGGAGTGAAGACCTTCTCTGTGAGCATGGTTTAACATCCTTCAGGTCTTTCATTACATTGGGGGTTGTTAGTTGATCATTTAAATGAGCTTCATATCTCAAAGTAGTTATATTGTTAAGGTTTTCTTCCGGTGAAGGAGAGGAGGACCAAAATGCAGCGTGGTTATTTCGATTCATGGTTCTTTAATAAAGAAACTACACATGAACAAACTAACAAAACAAGAAACGTGAAAACCTAAACAGCCTTATCTGGTGCAAACTAACACAGAGGCAGGAACAATCACCCATGAAACACTCAAAGAATATGGCTGCCTAAATATGGTTCCCAATCAGAGACAACGATAAACACCTGCCTCTGATTGAGAACCACTCCAGACAGCCATAGACTATTCTAGATAACCCCACTATACCACAATCCCAATACCTACAAAAACCCCAAGACAAAACACACCACATAATAAACCCATGTCACACCCTGGCCTAACCAAAATAATAAAGAAAATACTAAGAACAGGGCGTGACATATATTTCAGAATTGTAAGCATTAACAAATTCTCATTTTAGTAGTGAAGCCATTATGAAAACATTTCTCATGTCATTTTGGTAGAATATACTTTCCTAATATGGCCAACATCTCAATGGCTAATAGATACTTTAGGGTGTGGCTTCTACATGATAGCGTCAGAAGGGACATGGCTGCAAACACATGTGTAAAAGGCAAGTGCGCTAACACATCGCACTAATAGGGTTAACCCACTTGTTGGGAATTGTAACGCTGCTCATTAGCAATTAAAAACAGTTTGGCTTTGTCAGGTGTAACATTTTTGCATTTTCTCCTTCCGTTGTAGCATTGTGAATAACAAGACTGTTTGAAGCCCTAAAGGTACTACTTTGTCTTCTGGTTTTCACATCCAACTTCAGTCTCTGCATACCGGTGGATTATTGCAGAGAGGTTACCTCTGACATTTGTTGGTCAATTTCTTCAACAGAGGATCATGTCTACATAATAATAATCAAACATACATCAGTAATGGAAAGGAAACAGACTCTTTGTTTAAGTATTAAAATTCTCCTTTAGTAATACAATTGTAGGCAGAAGTTGATACAGAGTACAGTGTATGATAGCTCTCCCCAGGTTCTGCAAAATGTCTAAGACATCCTGTAACTCATAGCCTCTTCTGGTGTGAGTTTCCATGGCAACAACATTTTAATAAATATAACTTCCCCCTGACAGCAGCAATCATCTTGTCAGCAATTAAACGCTCAGAAGTGAGTTTGACCATCACAAGCATAGGGTCATAACAAGGTGAACGAGTCCAAGCATCTTCTGACAGGTGGCTGTTTTCATCAGGCCTGTGGCAGCCTTGTATTCTTAGAACCTCAGATAGCCAGGATGGGCCCAGACAGGAGTAGTATGTATGAACGTAGGCAGTTTCCGCCTTCTGATAGTGTCTGAAGGGCACAACACTCAACAGCTGTTAATACACAGAGGTCTCCTAGAAGAGGAGACCTTACAATTTATTAACCCTTTAAAATGTATGAGACCTTGGTTTAACCCCTTCATATTCCTCCGATGAACGTGGCAACTACTGTATATAAAGAAAGATATACTGCCATCGAGGGATGTCAGAGGAACCTCTGCAATAATCCATTGGTATGTAGAGACTGTCCCTTGGGAGCCACACGGAGCATGTCTCCAGAACATGTCCAGGCTGCAGCAGGCATGGAACGCCAACTTATGGTGAATGCATTGTTATCCAAAAAAGGGTAGCGTACCCATATATATATTTTTTTATCCAGTGATCTGTCATACAAGGCTCCAAGAATCTACATTGGATATATTCTACCCTAATCCATAGGCCCATCCCCCATGGCCAGCTCTGCGACAATCTGAAGCAAGACAGTCTGTGTGACATCCTGAAGCAAGGTCACTGGCGCAACCCTTTGGAAAGATCGTTCCATCATCCAGCCTGTTCAGTCTGCCCTGTAGTCAGGTGAGAATTGCAAATTGTGTTGGTTGGCAAATATCTTCTAATTCAGTGTCAAACTCGTTATTCCACGGAGGGTTTTCACTCCTCCCTTGTACCTGATTGACGCATTACGGTTTTTGAGCATTTAAAAAAATATACATATTTTTTACAAACTGCTTGTTTGGTGTTAGTGGGTGCACCCTAAATGTTTGAATATTCAGTTTTGTGGCTCAGTTGGTAGAGCATGGCGCTTGCAACTCCAGGGTTGTGTTTGATTCCCATGGGGGACCAGTAAGGAGAAAGTACAAAAATGTATGCACTCACTACTGTAAGTCAAATCAAATCAAATTTTATTTGTCACATACATGGTTAGCAGATGTTAATGCGAGTGTAGCGAAATGCTTGTGCTTCTAGTTCCGACAATGCAGTAATAACCAATGAGTAATCTAACCTAACAATTCCACAACTACTGCCTTATACACACAAGTGTAAAGGGATAAAGAATATGTACATAAAGATATATGAATGAGTGATGGTACAGAGCGGCATAGGCAAGATGCAGTAGAAGTCTGCATAATGTAAATGTTTAACTGTAATTGTTGTATTGAACTTGGCAGAATAAAATCTTGAATGTAGCTTATTCCATATTTCTTGCACTACTAAATCTGAATACTTATCAAAATACGAACTTCAGTGCAACAATGCACATTTTACTGTAAATGCACCCAGATTGAGCATATTTTTCTCTTGCATGTAATATGTGGTCTTTAGATGTGTGGACTATTTTATGCATGTAATATGTTATGTGAAACGTCTGTTTTTGATATTTTGGCAACAACGATGATTTTGAAAATAATTATGTTTCATGATTGTATTTAGTCATCTCTTCAAATTCGCCTCTAGAAATGTGTAGCGCCATGATCGGTCAGGCATTGTCCAATCAAATGAAAGATGAAGCCCTTTCGTGACGAGGACGTTTCTTTCCATTAGATATGTGCCATTTATGTAGTTTCTTTAAACCGGTACAGTAGTTGCAGATTGCTTACCCGAGTACATACCGCTGAAGTATGTCTACAGTTTTGATGACATTTTACTCCTTACCAAGTGGCTTGGGATAGTGACACTGGACACTTGAGTCAGGTATGAAACTCTACAGTACGGTTACAGAAATGTCATGTATCGCTCTAATGTCTAAAAATCTGAAATAAAGCTGCTTGTTTAGGTGCGTAGTGGGAAATGGGCTCATATTAATGATGTAGAACGAGGATTGATGGCAATTATTGGCCTAACAGCAACAATGTGTGTTGATATTACAGGAATGCCCCTTATCTGAAACATCGTCACGTTTTATGAGGTGGTCTTTTTGCCGTGACTCCTTTCAATTTTAGATAAGAATTTGTTCTTAACTAACTTGCCTAGTTAAATAAACAAATAAGATGGCCAACAATGCATTTTTTTAGGCCCATCTGACCCTAAAAAGCAATGCACGTAACATTAGTGTTTTTGTTTGTGGCCAAACATGTGCTGAAGGTGTACATGAGCCTTAATTGTTACACTTGTAAAAGTACTGTACACATTTTACTGTATTTACACCCCTTGACTTTTACCACATTTTGTGTTACAGCCTGAATTTTTAAAATTGAGATTGGCATTATGTGTAGGCTAGTGACAAAGTGGAATTATGTTTTGAGATGTTCAAATAAATGTAACGCTGAAATGTCTTGTCATTAAGTATGGTTAGCTGAAAGTATTGGGACAGTGACCTTTTTTGGTTCTGTACTCCAGCACTTTGGATTTGAAATTATATAATGACAGAGGTTAGTGCAGACTGTTAGCTTTAATTTGAGGGTATTTTTCATTAAAAAAATTACAGCACATGTTGAACATTTTAAAAGTAAAGTATTGGGACAAATTCACTTGTATTAAAGTAGTCAAGTTTAGTATTTGGTCCCATATTCCTAGCACACAATGACTAAATCAAGCTGGTAACTCTACAAACGTCAGCCGCATCTGAACGTTGTAAATTGTTGGTTATCTGCACGAACCCAGCCTTTACTATAAATCATCCATACACCAATTGGCTTAATCATTTATTTACTAACTAAATAATCACAGAAATGCAGTAGATATTGGTTACTAACAAATGATAGGGAAGATTCCCTAGTGGGCTAAGCCGATATGATGGCTTGGTGGTAAAATAACAAAATAAATAATCAGAACAAATGATAAGGGAAGATTCCCTAGTGGGCTAAGCCGATACGATGGCTTGGTGGTAAAATAACAAAATAAATAATCATAACAAATGATAGGGAAGATTCCCTAGTGGGCTAAGCCGATACGATGCTTGGTGGACTGAAGCGGGAAAGACAAGAGATCCCTACACACAGTTGATAATTATATTAATTGAAATGCTAATCCTTTGCACATGAACGCTCACCCATTCAGGAATAATTGCAATCAATATATAACGCCCATGTGTCGTTGTGATCTTCTCTGTTGCAATCCAGTCCATCTGCTTGAGAGTTCATCCGAGTGTCTCTCCCTCTCTTTCTGTTTCCTGAAGTCTTTCGTGGTTAGAATGGATACTTCAGAGAACCATTCAGAAATGTTCTCATAGAATAGATGTTTTGTCGGTATTGTTCTAGGTTTACATAATTTCTAGCTACAGACTAGTAATTAGTATCTAAGATTTGCTTTTATTCTGTAGGGATCAAAAGTCTTAATAGAGTTTAACCATTTCCAGCTGTGTAGCCAATGCTCCACGTGGTGTGGTTTTCCAGTCTTGGTACTCACTTGTGCCACCTCTGCTTACACAGAGGTATGCGTGGCCTAAACTATTCGCAATCACAGCTCACGCTGTGTGTTTGCTCAGTCTGAAGAGGATTTTCTTAGGAGGGGCTTTTATTTGTAACAATAGGAAAGGCATTGTGTCTGTGCTCATGGGGGCAGGCCAATGACTTAGTTAAACTTTAATGTGAGATAATTGTATTCCCTTTAAAGGTTTAACATTACATCATTTCACAAATAGTTTCATCTTTACTCATTCATTTTATACAAGAATTAGATGCAAACACCATAATTGAGAAATGTACACATTCACAGATATAGTTGTGTGTTTCCTGTCCTTCGTGAGGTCACCAAATGAAACATACTCAACATAACTGTCCCTTTAATGGGCCACGGACCCTTCCCACATTCTCACAAGTGGACACGTGAAATTCTTTGTTCACGCTGGGGTCTCTCTTTCTGCATGGCCAGGGGGAGAGAGTCTATGCTAGGAATTTACGACCTGATATAACAGAACCTGGGTGTAGGAGAGAGAGAGGGAATCCACGATCTATACCCAGAAAGGGCCACCGACATGACAACACAAACAGCTTACAGACGGTAGGCAATTAATATCACAATTATGAAAACTGAGGACACTAAAGAGGCCTTTTTCCTGACTCTGAAAAACACCAAAAGAAAGATACACAGGGTCCCTGCTCATCTGCGTGAACGTGCCTTAGGCATGCTTGCAAGGAGGAATGAGGACTGCAGATGTGGCCAGGGCAATAAATTACAATGTCCGTACTGTGAGATGCCTAAGACAGGATGGACAGCTGATCATCCTAGCAGTGGCAGACCACGTGTAACAACACCTGCACAGGATCAGTACATCCGAACATCACACCTGCGGGACAGGTACAGGATGGCAACAACTTCTCGAATTACACCAGGAACGCACAATCCTTTCATCAATGCTCAGACTGTCCGCAACGTGCTGAGAGGCTGGACTGAGGGCTTGTAGGCCTATTGTAAAGGCAGGTCCTCACCAGACATCACCGGCAACAACATCGCCTAAGGGCGCAAACCCACCATCGCTGGACCAGAAAGGACTGGCAAAAAGTGCTCTTCACTTACTAGTCGCAGTTTTGTCTCACCAGGGGTGATGGTCAGATTTGCGTTTAACGTCGAAGGAATGAGCATTACACCGAGGCCTGTACTCTGGAGCGGGATCAATTTGGATGTGGAGGGTCCGTCATGGTCTGGAGCGGTGTGTCACAGCATCATCAGACTGAGCTTGTTGTCATTGCAGGCAATCCCAACGCTGTGCGTTGCAGGGAAAACATCATTTTATTTATTTTGTTATTTTACCTTTTATTTAACTAGGCAAGTCAGTTAAGAACAAATTCTTATTTTCAATGACGGCCTAGGAACAGTGGGTTAACTGCCTTGTTCAGGGGCAGAACGACTGACTGAGCGTTCTCTCTGACTTTGGGAATTATAAATATTTGCAGATATGGCAGAATTGTTTGTCACCAACTGATTTGTTGGTAGGATGGACTTCTTGAGAAGAGTCTTCTAGAAGGCTCTGCTCAAAGCTCTTTCTTATCAACCTGACAGATTCAAACATGGATCTCGTGCTGAATGCCGTTGACCACTTTCTTCACCCCCTATGTGTACCCATCACCATGGCCCGAAGAAAGATAATCAGCCTGTTGTTAGTTACAAACCTGGGGGCCGTGGTCCTCTACCTGGGCCTGGGATGGCTAAGCTACCACCACTTCATATTTGACCACAACCTCAGGAAACTTTCTTTATTATTATACTTGAAGCCTGGTCCCAGATCTTGTTAGACTTCACACCTGTAGGACTTCAAGAGCATAAACCGATCTGGGACCAGGATACAATCTAGTTTTATGCAATTAAACTACAACAAACAGTTTATGAAGAGCACCCAGGAAGGTTTCTTGTCATACTTTAAGGTTACTACCGGAGTTGGCATTTTGCTTCTTGGTTAATATTCTTCCCAAGTATTTTCTCAAATGTACTGATCTCAGATCATTGTTGGACCTCAGAACCAGGTGCTCTGGGAGATCAAATACGCCATGACCTCGCTACCTATAGTCAGTATACCCACCGTGGCATTTTTCCTTGAGGCAAGCTCTGACAATGTTGAAGACGCTCCCATGGGTAAGACAACGCTGTGTTCACCGACGCTCAGACTGTAATGTTTAAACTATTCATAGTTGTTATGATACTAACGGTGGTTTAGTTTTAGGTTGACCCTCTGTGCTTCTCAACATGATTTCCTTCCTGTTATTCAGACGGGTGCATCTATTGGATTCATCGGGTTCTCCACCACAAGCGTATTTACAAGGTGATGATTATAAAGTCTTGTTACCTATGGAAGTGTGGTACTGGGTACAGATAACTGCCATAATAAAGGAAACCCAAACATAGTGTCTTAATAGGGAGTTGGAACACCACGAGCCAGCATGGCTTCAATGTACCTCGGCATAGATTCTGGAACTCTATTGGATTGATACGACACATTCTTCTGAGAGAAATTCCATAATTTGTTGATGGTGGTGAAAAATGCTATCGCAGGCGCCGCTCCAGAATCTCCCATAAGTGTTAAATTAGGTTGATCTGGGCTATTTACAGGTGCAATGATCAGTAAGCTGCTCTGACAGCTGATGCTTAAATTTAGTGAGAAAGATATGTCTCCAGCTTCAGTGATTTTTTTTTTGCAAATTTGTTCCAGTAATTGGCAGCAGAGAACTGGAAGGAAAGGCGGCCAAATGAGGAGTTGGTTTTTGGGGTGACCAGCGGAATATACCTGCTGGAGCGTGAGCTACTGGTGGATGCTGCTATGGTGACCAGTGAGCTGAGATAAGGTGGGTCTTTACCTAGCAAAGACTTATAAACAGCAAAAAAAGAAATGTCCCCTCACTGTCAACTGCGTTTATTTTCAGCAAACTTAACATTTTATAAATGTTTGTATAAACATGAGATTCAACAATTGAGACATAAACTGAACAAGTTCCACAGACATGTGACAAACAGAAATTGAATAATGTGTCCCTGAACAAAGGAGGGGGGGAGAGGGGGGGGGTCAAAAGTAACAGTCAGTATCTGGTGTGGCCACCAGCTGCATTAAGTACTGCAGTGCATCTCCTCCTCATGGACTGCACCAGATTTGCCAGTTCTTGCTGTGAGATGTTACCCCACATTTCCACCAAGGCACCTGCAAGTTCCCGGACATTTCTGGGGCGAATGGCCCTAGCCCTCACCCCTGCGATCCAACAAGTCCCAGACGTGCTCAATGGGATTGAGATCTGGGCTATTCGCTGATGATGGCAGAACACTGACATTCCTGTCTTGCAGGAAATCACGCACAGAACGAGCAGTATGGCTGGTGGCATTGTCATGCTAGAGGGTCATGTCAGGATGAGCCTGCAAGAAGGGTACCACATGAGGGAGGAGGATGTCTTCCCTGTAACACACAGTGTTGAGATTGCCTGCAGTGACAACAAGCTCAGTCCGATGATGCTGACACACCACCCCAGACCATGACAGACCCTCCACCTCCAAATGGATCCCACTCCAGAGTACAGGCCTCGGTGTAACGCTCATTCCTTTGGCGTTAAACGCGAATCCGACCATCACCCCTGGTGAGAGAAAACCGCGACTCGTCAGTGAAGAGCACTTTTTGCCAGTCCTTTCTGGTCCAGCGACGGTGGGTTTGTGCCCTTAGGCGACGTGGTGCCGGTGATATCTGGTGAGGACCTGCCTTACAACTGGCCTACAGCAGCCTCGCTCAGCCTATTGCAGACAGTCTGAGCAATGATGAAAGAATTGTGCCATCCTGGTGTAACTCAGGCAGTTGTTGTTGCCATCCTGTACCTGTCCCGCAGGTGTGATGGTCGGATGTACCGATCCTGTGCAGGTGTTACACGTGGTTTGCCACTGCGAGGATGATCAGCTGTCCGTCCTGTCTCCATGTAGCGCTGTCTTATGCGTCTCACAGTACGGACATTGCAATTTATTGCTCTGGCCACATCTGCAGTCCTCATGCCTCCCTTCAGCATGCCCAAGGCCCCTTCACGCAGATGAGCAGGGACCCTGGGCATCTTTCTTTAGGTGTTTTTCAGAGTCCGTGGAAAGGCCTCTTTTTAGTGTCCTCAGTTTTCATAACTGTGAGCTTAATTGCCTACCGTCTGTAAGCGGTTACTGTCTTAACGACTGTTACACAGGTGGATGTTCATTAATTGTTTATGGTTCATTGAACAAGCATGGGAAACGGTGTTTAAACCCTTTACAATGTAGATCTGTGAAGTTATTTGGAGTTTTACGAATTATCTTTGAAAGACAGGGTCCTGAAAAAGGTCTGTTTATTTTTTGTTGTTGAGTTTAGATGACCTGGAGCCAGTGGGTTTGTCAACGAATATTAAGCGAGGGCCAGCCATCGAGAGCATGCAGGTTGCAGTGGTGGGTAGTATATGGGGCTTTGGTAACAGAACGGATGGCACTGTGATAGACTGCATCCATTTTTCTGAGTAGGGTGTTGGAGGCTATTTTGTAAGTGACATTGCCGAAGTCAAGGACGGTAGGATAGTCAGTTTAACAAGGGTATGTTTGGCAGCATTAGTGAAGGATGCTTTGTTGCGAAACAGGAAGCCGATTCTAGATTTAATTTAGGATTGGAGATGCTTAGTTTACAGTCTAACCAAACACCTAGGTATTTGTGTTTGTGTTCTAAGTCAGAACCGTCCAGATTAGTGATGCTAGACGGGCGGGCGGGTGCGGGCAGCAATCGGTTGAAGGGCATGCATTTAGTTTGACTTATATTTAAGAGCAGTTGGAGGCCACGGAAGGAGTGTTGTATGGCATTGAAGCTCGTCTGGAGGTTTGTTAACCGTGTCCAAAGAAGGGCTGGTCAACACATTGGTCCTTTTCATTCATCCCCATGAAAATTAGTTTACCTTTGTCTCTTGTCCCTTGAATTACTTTTTCCTGTTTCAATGCTAGGGAAAGGGACAATACATTTCACTGAAAAGCACTATGCTGAATATACAGGTGTACAAAGAAAATGTATTTGCCAAACAAATACTTAAAGGTCCATTGCAGCTGTTTTCTCCGTATCAAATCATTTATGGTCAACAATTAGGTACCTTACTGTGATTCTTCAATTAAAATAGCAAAAATAAAACCAATAGCTTTTTAGCGAAGATACATTTCTCAGGCAAGAATTTTGTTAGGACTGTCTGAGTGGGGAGGGGAAATCTAGCTGTTATTGGCAGAGGTTGGGAACTATTTGTTAATAGTCTATTGCAAATTCTAAACCAGTGACTATTTTTCATTGGGATAACTTTAGCAGGGAGGCAAAATCACCACGCTATTCTCATAGTCATAGGCTATACAAACCTAGCAGGCCACTCACCCTTTCCTGGAACTCACAATTGTTGCCGTGACAAATAATTGCTTGTTTTCGCATGCACTCAATGAATGCCATTGATTGTGTCTAATTGGATGTATTTTATTGTGACAACACAGGACTGTCTGAGCCGGGGGGCAATGAAATAGGATGTCTAGTGCTGATTTAATGCAAGCAAATAAATGCATGATGTTCCTTCACCCCCTATGTACTAGGCCACAACCCTCCTGTCTCAGCCTCCAGTATTTATGCTGCAGTAGTTTATGTGTCGGGGGGCTAGGGTCAGTTTGTTATATCTGGAGTACTTCTCCTGTCCTATTCGGTGTCCTGTGTGAATTTAAGTCTGCTCTCTCTAATTCTCTCTTTCTCTCTCTTTTAGGCTGGGTTTCTGTACAGCACTTTGAGATATCAGCTGATGTATGAAGGGCTATATAAATTGATTTGAACAGACACTATTGGATGATGCAATGTGTACAGTAATGCATGTGGAATACTATTGAATTAAATAATTGACTGCAATTATGTCTGGAAGGGATAGGTTTTAAAACAGTGACTTGTCGTATTTTCTCAAACCTAGAAACTAATACAGTATATAAAGACGTCTGTCACATGAAACTTAATCTTATTAAAGTACTGTGCAGTCTCCCATTTGAAACTGTTGGAGGCTACAATTATATCAATATCTGAGAAGTTTCATAATCCAAATAGTTTCATTACATATTCTTCTTTGTGTTGTTTCAAAAGTAATAATGGTGGAATATTCCCAACTCCCAAGACATGTTTTCTTGCATGCCGCAGCACTCTTGGTGTTATTTCTGACTAAATACAGCAGAGGGAGGTATTGCATTACCCAAAGTAGGTCAATTTCCCTAGGTTTTCTTTTCAGTGTCTTATCTTTTCAATTTATGAAACATCAGGTCAACACAGCAAAACAACACTCCATTGTGTTTTCGTTAGGATCCCTCTCTCTTACATCAATTGTTACAACGTAGACGCAAAACATGTAGCCCACAAATTCCCGAAATGAATAGTCTGTATGGACAGTAAACTCATGGAATAGAACTGTAACGCTCTTAAGCTGAGATGGAACGAGACGGTATTGGCTGTTTGATGCTGTATTGACATCAGTTTGTGTAATTGTCATTGTATTGACCTCTGGCTTCAAAATAACATTTAAGAACCATCCACATTTGAAGGCAGTCCCACTACCTGCAAAAATGTATCTCTAGTTGCATAATTTAAACAAACTATATGGACATTAAGGGGGTGGGATTATTGATTAATAATATATAAATTGAGAAGGATAATGCTGTTTCAGCCACAAAGGTATTTGGTCATGTTTAGGCTGATTCAAAAACTCTTGAATGTTAGGGTGTGCCAGGCCCAATTTCTGGAAAGATTGACAATTTACAAGGTGAGATTGCTCAATCTGTTGCATCAAATCCCTTTGAAATTGTAACAGCTCTCCAACAGTGCAATTTGGTTATGAACCAAACAAATCAAGTGAACAATATAAAAGAATGGTAGATGAACATGGCTCTCTTGGCTGGATTCACATTTTCCAGTGTGCACATTTTACTAACACTCTTGATCTACCATCAAAATAATGTAGTAAATAATGAAACAATTATTGCCATGAAATTGTTTATACCAATTTATTTGTACACATTCCCTCCATATTTGTCTGGATTCAATTGCTTGGTTGTACTGCTTCAGTGGCTTGGCTGAATACTGTGTACTGTATATGGCTTTGTTGTACTATATTTTTAAAAAAAATGAAATTCAGGAGCACCACAATGCCTACTCAACCCATGCTCTACCAAGGTTTTCCCAGCACACAGCCTTGACCTAGTAGCTATGTTGGTCTATTGTAGTTCAAACAATGTGTATGCAGGTTGCTTAGGATTCAAACCTTCTCAAACAGCCTAATTCATATCTTAGAGGAGTTGCTCCCACAATGTGTTTTGTATTGCATACAAGTTAGCGTTGGATTCTTCGCACGCCACACTAATCCCATTCCACTACCTTTTCAAGTTTTTGTTTAAATATATGAAAGCAAGCTTTGCTTTTATACTTATACCATCATTTTATACTTTATACCATCATGCTCGATTGAGTGAGCTGTTTTGTCTTGTAATGTGGTGCCAGCCTATTTCCTTAAACCATTATTTTAGCAATACATGTCACTGAGGAAAAAGTATATTTTATGACATTTGTTTGGTCAGTAGGTGCCCAACAACAACAGGTGGCGTGTTGGACACTCACTCATATTTGTGATCGATTGCCTCAATTCGTTCTTATGTAGCAAAATTTGAAATTGTGTTTTACATTTATATTTCACCTTTATTTAACCAGGTAGGCCAGTTGAACAAGTCCTCATTTACAACTGCAACCTGGCCAAGACGAAGCAAAGCAATGCGACAAAAACAACGACGGAGTTACACAAAACGTACAGTCAATAACGCAATAGGAAAAAAACATCTGTATACAATGTGTTCAAATGAAGTAAGGAGGTCAGGCAATAAATAGGCCATAGTGGTGAAATAATACATTTTTAGCAATTTACACTGGAGTGATATGTGCAAGTATAACAATTGGTGTGCAAAAGAGCAGAATCAAAATCAAATTTTATTTGTCACATACACATGGTTAGCAGATGTTAATGCGAGGGTCGCGAAATGCTTGTGCTTCTAGTTCCGACAATGTAGTAATAACCAACGAGTAATCTAACCTAACAATTCCACAACTACTACCTTATACACAGAAGTGTAAAGGGATAAAGAATATGTACATAAAGATATATGAATGAGTGATGGTACAGAACGGCATAGGCAAGATGCAGTAGATGGTATAGAGTACAGTATATACATATGAGATGAGTAGTGTAGGGTATATAAACATAAAGTGGCATAGTTTAAAGTGGCTAGTGATACATGTATTACATAAAGATGGCAAGATGCAGTAGATGATATAGAGTACAGTATATACATATACATATGAGATGAGTAATGTAGGGTATGTAAACATTATATTAAGTGGCATTGTTTAAAGTGGCTAGTGATACATTTTTACATCAATTCCCATCAATTTCCATTATTAAAGTGGCTGGAGTTGAGTTAGTATGTTGGCAGCAGCCACTCAGTGTTAGTGGTGGCTGTTTAACAGTCTGATGGCCTTGAGATAGAAGCTGTTTTTCAGTCTCTCGGTCCCAGCTTTGATGCACCTGTACTGACCTCGCCTTCTGGATGATAGCGGGGAGAACAGGCAGTGGCTCGGGTGGTTGTTGTCCTTGATGATCTTTATGGTCTTCCTGTGACATCGGGTGGTGTAGGTGTCCTGGAGGGCAGGTAGTTTGCCCCCGGTGATGCGTTACAGCCCGACAGAATGCTCTCGATCGTACATCTGTAGAAGTTTGTGAGTGCTTTTGGTGACAAGTAGAATTTCTTCAGCCTCCTGAGGGAGCTGCTGCGCCTTCTTCACAACGCTGCCTGTGTGGGTGGAGCAATTCAGTTTGTCCGTGATTTGTACGCCGAGGAACTTAAAACTTACTACCCTCTCCACTACTGTCCCGTCGATGTGGATAGGGGGGTGCTCCCTCTGCTGTTTCCTGAAGTCCACAATCATCTCCTTTGTTTTGTTGACGTTGAGTGTGAGGTTATTTTCCTGACACCACACTCCAAGGGCTCTCACCTCCTCCCTGTAGGCCGTCTCGTCGTTGTTGGTAATCAAGCCTACCACTGTAGTGGGATGAGGTAAGAAGCTCACACTTAAAGTTAGTGAGGGAGATACGGTTGAAGTCGGAAGTTTACATACACCTTTGCCAAATACATTTAAACTCAGTTTTTCACAATTCCTGATATTTAATCCTAGTAAAATGTCCCCGTCTTAGGTCAGTTAGGATCACCACTTCATTTTAAGAATGTGTAATGTCAGAATAATAGTAGAGAGAATGATTTATTTCAGCTTTTATTTCTTTCATCACATTCCCAGTGGGTCAGAAGTTTACATACACTCAATTAGTATTTGGTTGCATTACCTTTAAATTGTTTAACTTGGGTCAAATGTTTTGGGTAGTCTTCCACAAGTTTTCCACAATAAGTTGGGTGAATTTTGGCTCATTCCTCCTGACAGAGCTGGAGTAACTGAGTCAGGTTTGTTTGCCTCCTTGCTCGCACATGCTTTTTCAGTTCTGCCCACAAATATTCTATAGGATTTAGGTCAGGGCTTTTGTGATGGCCACTCCAATACCTTGACTTCTTTGTCCTTAAGCCATTTTGCAAAATCTTTGGAAGTATGCTTGGGGTCATTGTTCATTTGGAAGACCCATTTGCGACCAAGCTTTAACTTCCTGACTGATGTCTTGAGATGTTGCTTCAATATATCCACATAATTTTCCTACCTCATGATAACATCAATTTTGTGAAGTGCACCAGTCCCTCCTGCAGCAAAGAACCCCCCACAACATAATGCTGCCACCCCCGTGCTTCACGGTTGGAATGGTATTCTTCGGCTTGCAAGCCTCCCCCTTTTTCCTCCAAACATAATGATGGTCATTATGGCCATACAGTAATAGTTTTGTTTCATCAGACCAGAGGAAGTTACTCCAAAAAGTACGATCTTTGTCCCCATGTGCAGTTGCAAACCGTAGTCTCACTTTTTTATGGCGGTTTTGGAGCAGTGACTTCTTCCTTGCTGAGCAGCCTTTCAGGTTATGTCGATATAGGACTCATTTTATTGTGGATATACAGTGGGGCGAAAAAGTATTTGGTCAGCCACCAATTGTGAAAGTGCTCCCACTTAAAAAGATGAGAGAGGCCTGTAATTTTCATCATAGGTACACTTCAACTATGACAGACAAAATGACAAAAAATCCAGAAAATCACATTGTAGGACTTTTCATGAATTTATTTGCAAATGATGGTGGAAAATAAGTATTTGGTCAATAACAAAAGTTTATCTCAATACTTTGTTATATACCCTTTGTTGGCAATGACAGAGGTCAAACGTCTTCACAAGGTTTTCATACACTGTTGCTGGTATTTTGGCCCATTCCTCCATGCAGATCTCCTCTAGAGCAGTGATGTTTTGGGGCTGTAGCTGGGCAACACGGACTTTCAACTCCCTCCAAAGATTTTCTATGGGGTTGAGATCTAGAGACTGGCTAGGCCACTCCAGGACCTTGAAATGCTTCTTACGAAGCCACTCCTTCGTTGCCCGGGCGGCGTGTTTGGGATCATTGTCATGCTGAAAGACCTAGCCACGTTTCATATTCAATGCCCTTGCTGATGGAAGGAGGTTTTCATTCAAAATCTCATGATACATGGCCCCATTCATTCTTTCCTATACACGGATCAGTCGTCCTGGTCCCTTTGCAGAAAAACAGCCCCAAGGCATGATGTTTCCACCCCCATGCTTCACAGTAGGTTGACGAGTTGAGTTTTTACCAAAAAGTTATATTTTGGTTTCATCTAACCATATGACATTCTCCCAATCTTCTTCTGGATCATCCAAATGCTCTCTAGCAAACTTCAGACGGGCCTGGACATGTACTGGCTTAAGCAGGGGGACACGTCTGGCACTGCAGGATTTGTGTCCCTGGCGACGTAGTGTGTTACTGATGTTAGGCTTTGTTACTTTGGTCCCAGCTCTCTGCAGGTCATTCACTAGGTCCCCCCGTGTGGTTCTGGGATTTTTTGCGATCATTTTGACCCTAAGGGGTGAGATCTTGCGTGGAGCCCCAGATCGAGGGAGATTATCAGTGGTCTTGTATGTCTTCCATTTCCTAATAATTGCTCCCACAGTTGATTTCTTCAAACCAAGCTGCTTACCTATTGCAGATTCAGTCTTTCCAGCCTGGTGCAGGTCTACAATTTTGTTTCTGGTGTCCTTTGACAGCTCTTTGGTCTTGGCCATAGTGGAGTTTGGAGTGTGACTGTTTGAGGTTGTGGACAGGTGTCTTTTATACTGATAACAAGTTCAAACAGTTGCCATTAATACAGGTAACGAGTGGAGGACAGAGGAGCCTCTTAAAGAAGAAGTTACAGGTCTGTGAGAGCCAGAAATCTTGCATGTTTGTAGGTGACCAAATAATTATTTTCCACCATAATTTGCAGATAAATTCATTACAAATCCTACTATGTGATTTTCTGCATTTTTTTTAATCATTTTGTCTGTCGTAGTTGAAGTGTACCTATGATGAAAATTACAGGCCTCTCTCATTGAGTTGCACTTTTCGCACCAAAGTACGGGGAGACAGAACGCATCTCCTCCCTGAGCGGTATGACGGTTGCGTGGTCCCATGGTTTTTATACTTGCGTACTAATGTTTGTACAGATGAACGTGGTACCTTCAGACGTTTGTGAATTGCTCCCAAGGATGAACCAGACTTGTGGAGGTCTCCAACTTTTTTTCTGAGGTCTTGGCTGATTTCTTTGGATTTCCCCATAATGTCAAGCAAAGTTTGAAGGTAGGCCTTGAAATACATCCACAGGTACACCTCCAATTGACTCAATTGATGTCAATTAGCCTATCAGAAGCTTCTAAAGCATGACATTTTCTGGAATATTCCAAGCGGTTTAAAAGGCACATTCAGCTTAGTGTATGTAAACCTCTGACCTACTGAAACTGTGATACAGTGAAATAATCTGTCGGTAAACAATTATTGGAAAAATGACTTGTGTCATGCACAAAGTAGATGTCCTAACCGACTTGCCAAAACTATAGTTTGCTAACAAGAATTCTGTGGAGTGGTTGAAAAACGATTTTAACTTCTTGATGCACCCATCCCATTAACGGGATCATTTTCGTCAACATCCGAAAGCATACCAAGAGTTTATGTAAGGACATCCCTCTCAGCAGACAAAAGATTTCAAACAGCTAGCAGCAGAGTAGATTGGTCACGAAAGTCAGAAAAGCAATAAAATGAATCGCTTACCTTTGATCTTGCTGATGTTTGCACTCACGAGACTCCCAGTTACACAATAAATGTTCCGTTTGTTCCATAAAGATTATTTTTATTTCCAAAATACCTCCATTTGGTTGGCGCGTTATGTTCAGAAATCCCCAGGCTCGAGGGGTCACGACGGAGCAGACACAAATTCCAAATAGTATCCGTAAAGTTCGTAGAAAACATGTCAAACGTTTTTTTATAATCAATCCTCAGGTTGTTTTTACAATATATAATCGATAATAATTCATCCGGGACTGTAGCTTCTTCAATAGGAGAGAGAGAGAAAATGTCTGCTCCAAGCTGTTGTGCATGCAAAACGCTGCTAGCACCCAGCCATACAATGATGCGATGTGATCTTTCTCGCTCATTTTTCAAAATAAAAGCATGAAACTATGTCTAAAGACTGTTCACAACATGTGGAAGCCATAGGAAAAGGAATCTGGTTCATATCCCTTTAAATGGAACGAAGTCAGGCAATGGAACAGCGAGCTTTCAGGAAAAAACAGCACTTCCTGGTTGGATTTTCCTCAGGTTTTCGCCTGCAATATCAGTTCTGTTATACTCACAGACAATATTTTGACAGTTTTGGAAACTTTATAGTGTTTTCTATCCTAATCTGACAATTATATGCATATTCTGGGCCTGGGAAATAGGCAGTTTCATTTGGGTTTGTTTTTCATCCAAACATCAAAATACTGCCCCCTACACTCAACAGCTTAATGAATCCAACCTATGTGTATGTAAACTTCCAACTTCAACTGTAAGTCTCCAACTTCAGTGATTTTCTTTTTTTTAATATTCGTTCCAGTCATTGGCAGCACAGAACTGGAAGGAAAGGCAGCCAAAGGAGGTGTTGGCTTTGAGGATGATCATATACCTGCTGGAGCGCGTGCTACCGGTGGGTGCTGCTATGGTGACCAGTGAGCTGAGATAAGGCGGAGCTATACCTTGCAAAGACTTATAGATTACCTGGAGCCAGTGGGTTCGGCGACAAAATATGTAGTGAGGACCAGCCAACGAGAGCATACAGGTCACAGTGGTAGGTAGTGTATGGGGCTTTGGTGACAAAACAGATGGCACTGTGATAGACTGATCCAATTTGTTGATTAGAGTGTTGGAGGCTATTTTGTAAATGACATTGGCGAAGTCGAGGATCGGTAGGATAGTCAGTTTTACGAGGGTACGTTTGGCAGCATGAGTGAAGGAGGCGTTGTTGTGAAATAGGAAATCAATTCTAAATTACATTTTGAATATCAAGTTTATTTGTCACATGCACAGGATACAGAAAGTGTAAACGGTACACTGAAATGGTTGTTTGCATAGTAGCAATATAAAAAACAGTGTACAGAAAAATATTTTTTTAATATTTTATAATTATTAGATGACGCTTACCTGACTCACCTGTCTAAATTGATGGGTCATGTGAAGGAAATGCTATAACCACCCCCCAGCCTCATCTAGCTAAGTGGATGGGTAACTATTGTCTAGAAATGTACACATGTTCATGATATACAGTCGTGACCAAAAGTTTTGAGAATGACACAAATATTAATTTCACAAAGTCTGCTGCCTCAGTTTGTATGATTGCAATTTGCATATACTCCAGAATGTTATGAAGAGTGATCAGATGAATTGCAATTCATTGCAAAGTCCCTCTTTGCTATGCAAATGAACTAAATCCCCCAAAACATTTCCATTGCATTTCAGCCCTGTCACAAAAGGACCAGCTGACATCATGTCAGTGATTCTCTCGTTAGTACAGGTGTTGACGAGGACAAGGCTGGAGTTCACTCTGTCATGCTGATTGAGTTCGAATAACAGACTGGGAGCTTCAAAAGGAGCGTGGTGCTTGGAATCATTGTTCTTCCTCTGTCAAACATGGTTACCTGCAAGGAAACACGTGCCGTCATCATTGCTTTGCACAAAAATGGCTTCACAGGCAAGGATATTGCTGCCAGTAAGATTTCACCTAAATCAACCATTAATCTAATTATCAAGAACTTCAAAGAGAGTGGTTCAATTGTTGTGAAGAAGGCTTCAGGGCGGCCAAGAAAGTCCAGCAAGCGCCAGGACCGTCTCCTAAAGGTGATTCAGCTGCGGGATCGGGGCACCACCAGTACAGAGCTTGCTCAGCTTACAGAGCTTGCTCAGCAGCAGGCAGGTGTGAGTGCATCTGCACGCACAGTGAGGCGAACACTTTTGGAGGATGGCCTGGTGTCAAGAAGGGCAGCAAAGAAGCCACTTCTCTCAAGGAAAAACATCAGGGACAGACTGATATTCTGCAAAAGGTACAGGGATTGGACTGCTGAGGACTGGGGTAAAGTCATTTTCTCTGATGAATCTCCTTTCCGATTGTTTGGGGCATCCGGAAAAAAGCTTGTCCAGAGAAGACAAGATGAGCGCTACCATAAGACCTGTGGCATGCCAACAGTAAAGCATCCTGAGACCATCCATGTGTGGGGTTGCTTCTCAGGCAAGAGAGTTGGCTCACTCATAATTTTGCCTAAGAACACAGCCATGAATAAATCCTCTCTGTGATAGGGGGGATGCAAATGTCCCACCTGGCCAATTGCCAGGGAAAATGCAGAGCGCCAAATTCAAATAAAATGCTATAAAATTCAAACTTTCATTAAATCACACATGTAAGATACCAAATTAAAGCTACACTCGTGAGTCCAGCCAACGTATCAGATTTAAAAAAGTATTTTCGGCAAAAGCATAAGAAGCTATTATCTGATGATAGCACAGCAGAAAACAAAGAGAGAAAGAATATTTCAACCCTGCATGCGCTACACAAAACGCAATAAAATATAAATCATGACTTACCTTTGACGAGCTTCTTTTGTTGGCACTCCAATATGTCCCATAAACATCACAAATGGTCCTTTTGTTTGATTAATTCCATCCATATATATCCAAAATGTCAATTTATTTGGCGCGTTTGATCCAGAAAAAAACAGCTTCCAATTTGCGCAACGTCACTACAAACTCTCAAAGTTACCTGAAAACTTTGCCAAAACATTTCAAACTACTTTTGTAATACAACTTTAAGTATTTTTAAACGTTGATAAATCGATCAAATTGAAGACGGGTCTATCTGTTTTCAATACAGGACAACAACAAACTAACGCTACTTTTCTAGTTTTGCCCAACTCTCAATAGTATTACACTGTTTCAAGATGGCCATACTTCTTCATTTCACAAAGGAATAGCCTCAACCATTTTCCAAAGACTGGTGACATCCAGTGGAAGCGGTAGGAACTGCAAACAAGTGCCTTAGAAATCTAGTTCCCCAATTAAACCCCATTGAATAGACAGTGACCTCAATTTTTTTCCTGAATGGTTAGTCCTCAGGGTTTTGCCGGCTACATAAGTTATGTTATACTCACAGACATGACTCAAACAGTTTTAGAAACTTCGGAGTGTTTTCAATCCAAATCTACTAATAATATGCATATCGTATATTCTTGGCATGAGTAGCAGGAAATTGAAATTGTGCACGCTATTGTCAGGAGAATTCTATACTCCTGTTCATTTACCAATTCAATTAAGTTACCCGTAACGTTTTATCAGGATTTGCAAGATACTGATAGAAAAGAAAACAGACAGAGGCCCAGTCTACCAAAGTTAAATGTTTATTCACGGGAACGTTCTGACGTGTACAGTACAGGACCTTCAATTTATAGCGACACACATACTTCCACACCAACCATCAAATCTGCCCGCCAATAGAGCCTAGGGGAGTACGTGAGAATAGTGTCTTCCTACCCTCCCCTAAGATAGGGAGAGACCTGGGACTGGGAAGTTCTCAGTGTCCCAGCCAAGATCCCAGGATCTGGCTCAGACAGATAGTCTGTTCTCAAAACACTAGACACATTGTTCCCAAACGTTGATTCTACACTAAAACCACACACAATATTGTAATATAATCATCGAATGAGTCTAACACTTACACACATGTATTATAATAATCTAATGATTCAAATTAATTTCATACAATCACATGGTATCAGACCTATGGTTTCAGGACTGTATCATTCTAATAATTTATTAAAACACATTTCCTTATAAGCTATTTATCCAAAAGTGAAAATGCTGCCCCCTATCCCAAAGAGGGTAAAGAATGAAACCAACACATCCTCCGAGAGCAATTTCTCCCAATCATCCAGGAACAGTTTGGTGACCAACAATGCCTTTTCGAGCATGATGGAGCACCTTGCCATAAGGCAAAAGTGATAACTAAGTGGCTCGGGGAACAAAACATTGATATTTTGGGCACATGGCCAGGAAATTCCCCAGACCTTAATCCCATTGAGAACTTGTGGTCAATCCTCAAGAGGTGGGTGCACAAACAAAAACCCACAAATTCTGACAAACTCCAAGCATTGATTATGCAATAATGGGCTGACATCAGTCAAGATGTGGCCCAGAAGTTAATTGACAGCATGCCAGGGTGGATTGCAGAGGTCTTGAAAAAGAAAGGTCAACACTGCAAATATTGACTCTTTGCATCAACTTCATGTAATTGTCAATAAAAGCCTTGGACTCTTATGAAATACTGGGATTATACTTCAGTATTCCATAATAACATCTGACAAAAATATCTAATGACACTGAGGCAGCAGACTTTATGAAAATTTATATTTATGTCATTCTCAAAACTTTTGGCCACGACTGTACAATAGACTGCCGTAATCACCCCGAGACAGACCTGGCTAATGTGATGGGTCATCTACTAGCCTTTTGTTTAGACATGTAGCTAGCTAGCTAGCTAGCTAAACAATAAACTGGCATAATCTCAACTCATACTACTACCAATACAAACATTGTCATAGCTGTAGTATGAATCCGCAGGGAGCTAAAGCTAACAAACTATGTTCAATGTTAGCTAGTTAACATTCGGTTATAACTAGCAATGCAAATTGACTTCTGAATGGAATAATATTACTACACAGATCATACACACTAACAGTACGCTTTAACTTGCAATAAAAACTACTTTCTGACAAAATTAGGAACTTATATCTGAAAATGTTGCAAGACTCTTACCTGTATACATGGAGGAACGCTTCACGGCAGACTGCAACCATTTTACTCAGTTTTGTTTGTAGCTAGATCTTGTTTGGCCAGCGTTGTCAAGTCACTCCAGTTCACACTGACCGTGGCATGTGCAGAAAGTAGTCCATCACTTTGTCCAACTGACCTGTCGATAGCGCCTGCTAAATTCAGGGCATCAGTGTTGTAGAGAAAAGTAGCAAAACTTAACATATCTTTCAAAAATTGTGCGGTAGAAAGGACTTTCAACAGATACTGAACAGCTCACTTTAGACAGAAGCATTCTACAATGGCAGACAAATCCAAACTCATCTCCCGGCATGTCCAGCCAATTCATTATCTCAGCCAATCATGGCTAGTGGGAAGGTTCCTGGCTTTTTTCGTGGCTAAACCAACTGGGCTCATAATTGTAATGTTTTATTCGTATTTATGGATGAAATACAAGTTTGTTATTAAGGCACGTGAAACTTTGTTTTAGAAGGATTTTCTGCCAATAAACGCATTTTGATAAAAATGTTTACGTTCAAATCAGTCTCCTGTGAAGTAGTGACGTGCGACATATGCCTAGTTTCCTGAAACGAGTCACATTTAGAAGTCTATAGATCCTGTCTCCATTCCTGATTTTCTATAACCATTCGCTTACCTGTGTAATATTGCCATAAGATCAGAAACACGTTGCTTTGAAAACACAGTCCTGTTTTATCAATTGCTGTGCTGATCAATGGGCAGTTAATTACCTCTGTCAAATGAAAATGTAGCTTAGTTGTGTGTATTTTACTTTTGCAATAAAGATGGTGACACTACAATAATACACATTTACAATATCTACAAATACATAGAGCCTATTGAGATATACAGTTCACATCAAAAGATTGGACACACCTACTCATTCATTTTTATTTATTTTTACTATTTTCTACTTTGTAGAATAATAGTGAAGACATCAACACTATGAAATATACATATGGAATCATGTAGTAACCAAAAAAGTGTTAAACAAATCAAAATACATTTTATATCTGAGATTATTTAAAAATAGCCACCCTTTGCCTTAATGACAGCTTTGCAAACTCTTGGCATTCTCTCAACCAGCATCATGAGGTAGTCACCTGGAATGCATTTCAATTACCAGATGGTCCTTGTTAAAAGTTCATTTGTGGAATTTCCTTCCTTCTTAATGCGTTTGAGCCAATCAGTTGTCGTGTCAAGGTAGGGGTGGTATACAGAAAATATCCCTAATTGGTAAAAAACCAAGTCCATATTATGGCAACAGCTCAAAAAAGAAAAGAGAAACGATAATCCATCATTACCTTAACACGTGAAGGTCAGTCAATGTGGAAAATTTCAAGAACTTTCAAGTAATATGATCAAATTTTTTGGTTCTAGTCAGGATTCTAGCAGCCATATTTAGCACTAACTGAAGTTTATTTAATGCTTTATCTGGGTAGCCATAAAGTAGAGCATTGCAGTAGTCTAACCTAGAAGTAACAAAAGCATGGATTCATTTTTCTGCATCATTTTTGGACAGAAAGTTTCTGATTTTTGCAATGTTACGTAGATGGAAAAAAGCTGTCCTTAAAACAGTCTTGATATGTTCGTCAAAAGAGATCCTTCACAGTTTTATTTGAGACGACTGTACAACCATCAAGATTAAGTGTCAGATTCAACAGAATATCTCTTTGTTTCTTGGGACCTAGAACAAGCCTCTCTGTTTTGTCCGAGTTTAAAAGTAGAAAGTTTGCAGCCATCCACTTCCTTATGTCTGAAACACAGGCTTCTAGCGAGGGCAATTTTGGGGCTTCACCATGTTTCATTGGAAATGTACAGCTGTGTCATCCGCATAGCAGTGAAAGTTAACATTATGTTTTCGAATGACATCCCCAAGAGGTAAAATATATATAGTGAAAACAATAGTGGTGCTAAAACGGAACCTTGAGGAACACCGAAATTTACAGTTGATTTGTCAGAGGACAAACCATTCACAGAGACAAACTGATATCTTTACGACAGATAGGATCTAAACCAGGCCAGAACTTGTCCGTTCTGTGACAGCTTTATTCTAAAACGGATTTAAAAAGTAAAAATGTTTTCAAATGTATAAAAAGACAACAGAAAACCCTTATTTAGATGAGTATTCAGACACTTTGCCATGACACACGAAATTGAGCTAAGGTGCATCCTGTTACCATTGATCATCCTTGAGATGTCTCTACAACTTGATTTGAGTCAACCTGTGGTATATTCAATTGATTGGAGATGATCAACAGCCTATAGGGAGGAGGTTAGAGACCTGGCGGTGTGCTGCCAGAACAACAACCTCTCCCTCAATGTGAGCAAGACAAAGGAGCTGATCGTTTTACAGCAGGAAAAGGCGGGGCTGTAGTGAAGCAGGTCGAGAGGTTCAAGTTCCTTGGTGTCCACATCACCAACAAACTATCATTGTCAAAACACCAAGATAGTCGTGAAGGGGCCACGACAACACCTATTCCCCCTCAGGAGACTGAAAATAATTGGCATGGTTCACCAGATCCTCAAGAAGTTCTACAGCTGCACCATCAAGAGCATCCTGACCCGTTGCATGGCTGTCTGGAATGGCAACTGCTCGGCACCGTAAGGCGTTATAGTGGGTAGTGCTTACGGCACAGTACATACTGGGGCCAAGCTTCCTGCCATCCAGGACCTATATACTAGGTGCTGTCAGAGAAAGGCCCAAAATATTGTCCAAGACTCCAGTCACCCAAGTCCTAGACGGTTCTTTCTGCAACTGCACAGCAAGCGGTACCGGGGCGCAAGTATAGGACCAAAAGGCTCCTTAACAGCTTCTACCCCCAAGCCATAAGACTGCTAAACAGTTTAGAAATGGCCACCCGGACAATTTACAGCTACTCGCTGTTTATTATCTAAGCATAATCTCTTAAATAAGCAAAACATTAGAACCAGGAACAGATATAGCCCTTGGTTCTCTCCAGACCTGACTGCCCTTGACCAGCACAAAAACATCCTGTGGTGTTCTGCATTAGTATCGAATAGCCCCCGTGATATGCAACTTTTCAGGGAAGTTAGGAACAAATATACACAGGCAGTTAGGAAAGCTAAAGCTAGCTTTTTAAAGCAGAAATTTGCATCCTGTAGCACAAACTCAAAAGTTCTGGGACACTGTAAAGTTCATGGAGAATAAGAGCACGTCCTCCCAGCTACCCACTGCATTGAGGCTAGGAAACTGTCACCACTGATAAATCCACTATAATTGAGAATTTCAATAAGCATTTTTCTACGGCTGGCCATGCTTTCCACCTGGCTACCCCTACCCCGACCAACAGCCCTCCACCCCCCATAGCAACTCGCCCAAGCCTCCCAAATTTCTCCTTCACCCAAATCCAGATAGCTGATGTTCTGAAAGAGCTGCAAAATCTGGACCTCTACAAATCAGCTGGGCTAGACAATCCGGACCCTCTCTTTCTAAAATGATCTGCCAAAATTGTTGCAACCCCTATTACTAGCCTGTTCAACCTCTCTTTCATATCGTCTAAAATTCCCATAGATTGGAAAGCTGCTGCGGTCATCCCCCTCTTCAAAGGGGGAGACACTCTAGACCCAAACTGCTACAGACCTATATCTATCCTACCTTGCCTTTCTTAGGTCTTCGAAAGCCAAGTTAACAAACAGATTACCGACCGTTGCGAATCCCACCGTACCTTCTCTGCTATGCAATCTGGTTTCAGACCTGGTCATGGGTGCACCTCAGCCAACCTCAAGGTCCTAAACGACAAGTCTCTGAATGTCCCTGAGTGGTCCAGCCAGAGCCCGGACTTGAATCTGATCTTACATCTCTGGAGAGACCTGAAAATACCTTTGCAGCAATGCTCCACATCCAATCTGACAGAGCTAAAGAGGATCTGCAGAGAAGAAAGAGAGCAACTTCCCAAATACAGGTGTGCCAAGCTTGTAGCGTCATACCCAAGAAGACTCGAGGCTGAAATTGCTGCCAAAGGTTATTCAACAAAGTACTGAGTCAGGCCCTGAATACTTATGTAATATTAGCAAACACATAACTTGGCTTTGCTTTGTCATTATGGGGTATTGTATGTAGATTGATGAGAGGAAAACAACATTTTAATCAATTTTAGAATAAAGCTGTAACGTATCACAGTGGAAAAAGTCAAGGGGTCTGAATACTTTCCGAAAGCACTGTGTAGACACTGAGTGTTAGGAACACCTGCTCTTTCCATGACATAGACTATCCAGGTGAAAGCTAAGATCCCTTATTAATGTCACCTGGGGTATGCTAGTACGTGGCAGGTACACCAGTTTGAGTGTGTTTTTCACACTCAACAGTTTCCCGTGTGTATCAAGAATGGCCCACCACCCAAAGGACATCCAGCCAACTGTGGGAAGCATTGAAGTCAAGATGGGCCAGCATCCATGTGGAACGCTTTTGACACCTTTTAGATGCCATCCCCTGACTAATTCAGGCTGGGTGAGATGTGTTTTGTCTCATCATTTATTGTCCAAAGCCCTGTTTCCCAAAAGCACCTTAAGGCTAAGCTCATCTTTAGAACCTTTGTAGGCGCATTGTTAACTCTGAGGTGTTTCCCAAAACCATTGTTACTAAAGTTTCACTTGAAAACACTTATTTACCAACTGCCTCAGACCACTTGTAGAACAGCTAAATGGGCCGTTCGATGCTTTTCTTCCCTTTTGCATCACTTTATACACAGAAGATCTCCACTAATCATAGAATCAAGATTTTTATCTGTCTGTGACAGCCGATCCCTTCAGATCGAAGTTGACTTCAATACAAAGTTGCCATTGTCATGTTATAAATAAGCAAAGGGTAGAAAGATGCTTCAAATGAAAACTGATATGACTGCAATAAAAGATAAATACACTACATGACCAAAAGTATATTGACACCTGCTCATCGAACACCTCATTCCAAAATCATGGGCATTAATATAGAGTTGGTTGCTTTAACAGCCTCCCTCCACTCTTCTTGGAAGGCTTTCCACTAGATGTTGGAACATTGCTGTCGGGACTTGGTTCTGTTCAGCCACGAGCATTAGCGAGGTCGGGCCCTGATATTGGGCGTTCCACTTCATCCCAAAGGTGTTTGATGGAGTTGATGGAAAATACACCTTTTAAAATTAGTGAAAAGAGGATGTCTCTTCAGTACAGTATTTGCGTTTGACACGTGACCATAGAGGTCTCCTCCTTCACTCTTTACATTCATCCTGCTCTCTTCCTTTTCATTCTGGGTGCTGGAGATAAAACATCTTTGTTACTCTAGTCCTCTTTGTGTTGAGACGGCAGTCAGCGCTTAAACGTTATTGTCCTCCCTGCTTGATCAGTCTTGCCTTTTGAGTTTGAACAAATGGGCAGACTAACAAAGCCTCTTGAAGATTGGTCTTACATCATTCTGGAAACAGAGAGCAATTCAGATTCAAGCTGAATTTATTTCAAGTCCTTAGTTTTGCCAGCGCTGAGCTCTACAGGTCCTGACCTCGTAGATTTGTAGCCTGGTCGGTTTCAAAGCCACCTTCTGTAGTACATTCTCGTGAACTTGTGGATACCATTTTTATGTCTCTGCGTGCAGTTTGAAGGAAGTCGCTAACTAGCATTAGCGCAATGACTGAAAGTCTATGGTAACTGCTAGCATCCTAGTAAATACCATACACTTCAATTGATTGCGCTAACACTTGTTAGCATTGGCTAGCGAAACTACCTCTAACTTCCTTCATACTGGATGCAGAGACAAAATTGTATATATCAGTTCATCTGACTTTAAGGAAGTAGAAAAGGTCTTGATTGCCAAAATCCCAAAGTATCCCTTTAAACATTGCAGCCTTTCCCCAGGCCCAGATGAAGCGTAGTCCTGGACTGAAATGCATGTTCAATGGGGATTCTCCATTCAAAGCGCTTTTTAGTCTAGGACTAGGCTTAATCTGTGTCCAGAAACTGTCTGTAGATAGTTCATTAGTCACATGCACAGGGTTGACGATGTGATTACAGTGACAGTGCAGGTCAAAGAGAGTGAGTGAAACAATAACAAATAATAAAACAATAATAATAATATATACATATTTACAGATGGAACCATGATAAATGTCCATTGGGGGCAGAGTACATGTCCATTGAGAGCGGTTAAAATGTCCGGGGGGGTTTGGAGGGCAAGTGGGGGACGGGGGGGTAGGTAGCTGACTAGTGGTGGCTATGGTCTAGGGGTAGAAGCTATTGACCAGTCTGACAGTTTTTGCCACGATGCTCCTGTACTTCCCACATCTGAGTGATGGAAGCGGGGAGAACAAGATGTGGCTTGGGGAGCTGAGGTCCTTCTCGGCCTTCCTGTGACACCTGGTGTTGTAGGTGTTCTGGAGAGCAGCCAGTGTGCGTTCGGCTAAGCTTTCCACCCTCTGTAGAGCCCTGCGGTCAGCGGATGACACACAGCTGTACATTTCAATGAAACATGGTGAAGCCCCAAAATTGCCCTCGCTAGAAGCATGTGTTTCAGACATAAGGAAGTGGATGGCTGCAAACTTTCTACTTTTAAACTCGGACAAAACAGAGATGCTTGTTCTAGGTCCCAAGAAACAGAGAGATCTTCTGTTGAATCTGACAATTAATCTTAATGGTTGTACAGTCGTCTCAAATAAAACTGTGAAGGACCTCGGCGTTACTCTGGACCCTGATCTCTCTTTTGAAGAACATATCAAGACCATTTCAAGGACAGCTTTTTTCCATCTACGTAACATTGCAATAATCAGAAACTTTCTGTCCAAAAATTATGCAGAAAAATGTATCCATGCTTTTGTCACTTCTAGGTTAGACTACTGCAATGCTCTACTTTCCGGCTACCCGGATAAAGCACTAAATTAATTTCAGTTAGTGCTAAATACAGCTGCTAGAATCCTGACTAGAACCAAAAAATGTGATCATAGCCTCCCTACACTGGCTTCCTGTCAAAGCAAGGGCTGATTTCAAGATTTTACTGCTAACCTACAAAGCATTACATGGGCTTGCTCCTACCTATCCCTCTGATTTGGTCCTGCCGTACATACACGTACGCTACGGTCACAAGACGCAGGCCTCCTAATTGTCCCTAGAATTTCTAAGCAAACAGCTGGAGGCAGGGCTTTCTCCTATAGAGCTCCATTTTTATGGAACGGTCTGCCTACCCATGTCAGAGACGCAAACTCGGTCTCAACCTTTAAGTCTTTACTGAAGACTCATCTCTTCAGTGGGTCATATGATTGAGTGTAGTCTGGCCCAGGAGTGGGAAGGTGAACGGAAAGGCTCTGGAGCAACGAACCCCCCTTGCTGTCTTTGCCTGGCCGGTTCCCCTCTTTCCACTGGGATTCTCTGCCTCTAATCCTATTACAGGGGCTGAGTCACTGGCTTACTGGGGCTCTCATACCGTCCCTGGGAGGGGTGCGTCACCTGAGTGGGTTGAGTCACTGATGTGGTCATCCTGTCTGGGTTGGCGCCCCCCCCCCCTTGGGTTGTGCCGTGGCAGAGATCTTTGTGGGCTATACTCAGCCTTGTCTCAGGATGGTAAGTTGGTGGTTGAAGATATCCCTCTAGTGGTGTGGGGCCTGTGCTTTGGCAAAGTGTGTGGGGTTATATCCTTCCTGTTTGGCCCTGTCCGGGGGTGTCCTCGGATGGGGCCACAGTGTCTCCTGACCCCTCCTGTCTCAGCCTCCAGTATTTATGCTGCAGTAGTTTGTGTCGGGGGGCTAGGGTCAGTTTGTTATATCTGGAGTACTTCTCCTGTCCTATTCGGTGTCCTGTGTGAATTTTAAGTGTGCTTTCTCTAATTCTCTCTTTCTTTCTCTCTCTTGGAGGACCTGAGCCCTAGGACCATGCCTCAGGACTACCTGACATGATGACTCCTTGCTGTCCCCAGTCCACCTGGCCGTGCTGCTGCTCCAGTTTCAACTGTTCTGCCTTATTATTATTCGACCATGCTGGTAATTTATGAACATTTGAACATCTTGGCCATGTTCTGTTATAATCTCCACCCGGCACAGCCAGAAGAGGACTGGCCACCCCACATAGCCTGGTTCCTTGCTAGGTTTCTTCCTAGGTTTTGGCCTTTCTAGTGAGTTTTTCCTAGCCACCGTGCTTCTACACCTGCATTGCTTGCTGTTTGGGGTTTTAGGCTGGGTTTCTGTACAGCACTTTGAGATATCAGCTGATGTACGAAGGGCTATATAAATAAATTTGATTTGATTTGAATAAACTCTAGACCACCTTTACTCCACACACAGAGACGCTTACAAAGCTCTCCCTCGCCCTCCATTTGGCAAATCTGACCATATTTGTATCCTCCTGATTCCTGCTTACAAGCAAAAACTTAAGCAGGAAGCACCAATAAAGAAGTGGTCAGATGCTAAACTACAGGACTGTTTTGCTAGCACAGACTGGAATATGTTCCGGGATTCCTCTGATGGCATTGAAGAGAACACCACATCAGTCATTGGCATCATCATCATTGATGACGTCGTCCCCACAGTGACCGTACGCACAGTACATATTCCAACCAGAAGCCATGGATTACAGGCAACATCTGGACTGAGCGGGACTCTAACCCGGATGCTTATAAGAAATCCCGCTATACCCTCCGACAAACCATCAAACAGGCAAAGTGTCAATACAGGACTAAGATTGAATTGTACTACACCTACTCCGAAACTCGTCGGATGTGGCAGGGCTTGCAAACTATTACAGACTACGAAGGGAAGCACAGCCACGAACTGCCCAGTGACACGAGCCTACCATATGAGTTAAATTATTTCTATACTCGCTTCGAGGCAAGCAACACTGAAGCATGCACGAGTGCGTCAGCTATTCCGGAAGACTGTGTGATCACGCTCTCAATAGCCGATGTAAGTAAGACCTTTTAAACAGGTCAATATTCACAAGGCCGCAGGGCCAGATGGATTAACAGGACGTGTACGCCGAGCATGCGCTGACCAACTGGCAAGTGTCTTCACTGACATTTTCAACCTTCCCTGACTGAGTCTGTAATACCAACATGTTTTGAGCAGACCACCATAGTCCCCTACCCATGAACACTAAGGTAACCTGCCTAAACTCTCCTTCCGTGGCCTCCAACTGCTGTTAAATGCAAGTAAAACTAAATGCATGCACTTCAACCGATTGCTGCCCGTACCTGCCCGCCCGTCTAGCATCACTACTATGGATGGTTCTGACTTAGAATATGTGGACAACTACAAATACCTAGGTGTCTGGTTAGACTGTAAACTCTCCTTCCAGACTCACATTAAGCATCTCCAATCCAAAAATAAATCTAGAATCAGCTTCCTATTTCGCAAAACAAAGCATCCTTCACTCATGCTGCCAAACACACCCTCGTAAAACTGACTATCCTACCGATCCTTGACTTCGGAGATGTCATTTACAAAATAGCCTCCAACACTCTACTCAGCAAATTGGATGTAGTCTATCACAGTGCCATCCGTTTTGTCACCAAAGCCCCATATACTACCCACCACTGCGACCTGTATGCTCTCGTCGGCTGGCCCTCGCTCCATATTCGTCGCCAAACCCACTGGCTGCAGGTCATCTATGTCTTTGATAGGTAAAGCCCAGCCTTATCTCAGCTCACTTGTCACCATAGCAGCACCCACCTGTAGCACACCCTCCAGCAGGTATATTTCACTGGTCAGCCCCCAAAGCCAACTCCTCATCTGGATGCCTTTCCTTCCAGTTCTCTGCTGCCAATAACTGGAACGCTTTGTAAAAATCACTGAAGCTGGAGACTCATATCTCCCTAACTAACTTTAAGCATCAGCTGTCAGAGCAGGTTACAGATCATTGCACCTGTACATAGCCTGTCTGTAAATAGCCCACCCAAGTACCTCATCCCCATATTGTTATTTATTTTGTGCTCCTTTGCACCCCAGTATCTCTACTTGCACATCATCATCTGCACATATATCATTCCAGTGTTTAATTGCTAAATTGTAATTATTTTGCCACTATGGCCTATTTATTACCTTATCTCCCTAATCTTACCTCATTTGCACACACTGTATGTAGACTTTTCTATTGTGTTATTGACTACGGTTGTGTATTCCATTTGTGTTGTTTGTGTCGCACTGCTTTTCTTTATCTTGGCCAGGTCGCAGTTGTAAATGAGAACTTGTTCTCAACTGGCCTACTGGTTAAATAAAGGTGAAATAATAAAATAAAATTAATGAAAAATGACTACCGACCCGTAGCACTCACGCCTGTAGCCATTGAGTGCTTTGAAAGGCTGGTCATGACTCACATCAATACCATTATCCCAAAAACCCTAGACCCACTCCAATGTGCATACCACCCCAGCAGATCTGCAGATTATGCAATCTCTATTGCACTGCACACTGTCCTTTCCCACATGGACAAAAGGAACACCTATGTGGGAATGCTATTCATTGACTACAGCTCAGCGTTCAACAGTACAGTTCCCTCAAAGCTCATCACTAAGCTGAGGACCCTGGGACTAAACACCTCCATCTGCAACTGGATCCTCAGCCTGATCACAGACAACGATAAGACGATAAAACACACCAAGACAGTCGTGAAGAGGGCACGACAAAGCCTATTCCCTCTCAAGAATCTGAAATATTTGGCATGGGTCCTCAGATCCTCAAAAAAAAATTCTTAAAATTGCATTGTTGGTTAATTAAGGTCTTGTAAGTAAGCATTTCACTGTAAGGTCTACACCTGTTGTATTCCACGCATGTAACAAACAACATTTGATTTGAAAATTGGACACATCAACTCATTCAAGGGTTTTCTTTGTTTTTACCTTTTTCTACAATCTAGAATAATAGTGAAGACATTACAACTGTGAAATAAAACACATGGAATCATGTAGTAACCAAAAACGTGTTAAATCAAAATATATTTTATATTTGAGATTCTTCAAAGTAGCAACCCTTTGCCTTGATGACAGCTTTGCATACTTGGCATTCTCTCAACCAGCTTCACTTGGAATGCTTTTCCTTCACTCTGCAGTCCAACTCATACCAAACCATCTCAATTGGGTTAAGGTCAGGTGGTTGCAGAGGCCAGGTCATCTGATTTAGCTCTCCATCACTCTCCTTCTTGGTCAAATTGCCCTTACACAGCCTGGAGGTGTGTTGGGTTATTGTCCTGTTGAAAAACAAATGATAGTCTCACAAAGTGCAAACCAGGTGGGATGGTGTATCGCTGCAGAATGCTGTTGTATCCATGCTGGTTAAGTGTGCCTTGAATTCTAAATAATACACACAGTGTCACAAGCAAAGCACCCCCACAACATCACACCTCCACCTCCATGCTTCATGGTGGGAACCACACATGCGGAGATCATCCGTTCACCTACTCTGCGTCTTACAAAGACATGGCCGCTGGAACCAAAAATCTCAAATTTGGACTCATCAGACCAAAGGACAGATTTCCACAGGACTTATGTTCATTGCTCGTGTTTCTTGGACCAAGCAAGTCTCTTCTTCTTTTTGGTGTCCTTTAGTAGTGGTGTCTTTGCAACAATTCAACCATGAAGGCCTGATTTCACGCAGTCTCCTCTGAACAGTTGATGTTGAGATGTGTCTGTTACTTGAACTATGTGAAGCATTTATTTGGAATGCAATCTGAGGTGCAGTTAACTCTAATGAACTTATCCTCTGCAGCAGAGGTATCTCTGGATCTTCCTTTTCTGTGGCGGTCCTCATGAGAGCTAGTTTCATCATAGAACTTGATGGTTTTTGCGACTGCACTTTAAGAAACTTTCAAAGTTCTTGAAATATTCCACATTGACTTACCTTCATGTCTTTAAGTAATGATGGACTGTCGGTTCTCTTTGCTTATTTCAGCTGTTCTTGCCATAATATGGACTTGGTCTTTTACCAAATAGGGCTATAGTCTGTGTACCACCCCTACCTAGTTACAACACAACTGATTGGCTCAAATGCATTAAGAATGAAAGAAATTCCACAAATTAACTTTTAACAAGGCACACCTGTTAATTGAAATGCAGTCCAGGTGACTACCTCATGAAGCTGGTTGACAGAATGCCAAGAGTGGGCAAAGCTGTCTTCAAGGCAAAGGTTTGCTACTTTGAAGAATCTCAAGTATAACATATATTTTTATTTGTTTAACACTATTTTTTTTGGTTACTACATGATTCCATATGTGTTATTTCATAGTTTTGATGTATTCACTATTATTCTCCAGAGTAGGTGTGTCCAAACCTTTGACTGGTACTGTAAGTTTTCAGACTCTTTACTCAGTACTTTGTTGAAGCATGAAGCACCTTTTGGCAGTGATTACAGCGTAGAGTTTTATTGGATATGACGCTACAAGCTTGGCACACCTGTATTTGGAGAGTTTCTCCCATTCTTCTCTGCAGATCCTCTCAAGCTCTGTCAGGTTGGATGAAGAGCTGCACAGTTATTTTCAGGTCTCTCCAGAGATGTTAGATCAGGTTCAAGTCCGGGCTCTGGCTGGGCCACTCAAGGACATTCAGAGACTTGTCCAAAACCATTCCGTCATTTTCTTGGCTGTGTGTTGGAAGGTGATATTTTGCCCCAGTTTGAGGTCCTGAGCGCTCTGGTGTAGGTTTTCATCAAGGATCTCACTGTACTTTGTACCGTTCATCTTTGCCTCAATCCTGACTAGTCTCTCAGTCCCTGCCGCTGACAACATCCCCACAGCCTGATGCTGCCACCATCATGCTTCACCGCAGGGATGGTGCAAGGTTTACCCCAGACGTGACGCTTGGCATTCAGGCCAAAGATTTCAATCTTGGTTTCATCAGACCAGAGATTCTTGTTTATCATGGCCTGAAAGTCTTTAGATGCTTTTCGGGATCTCCAAGCAGCTGTCATAAGCCTTTTATTGAGGAGTGCCTTCCGTCTGGCCCTCTACCATAAAGGCCTGATTGGCAGAGTACTGCAGAGATGGTTGTCTTTCTGGAAGGTTCTCCCATCTCCACAGAGGAACTCTAGAGCTCTGTCAGAGTGACCATTGGGTTCTTGCTCACCTACCTGACCGAGGCCCTTCTCCACCGATTGCGCAGTTTGGCCTGCGACCAGCTCTAGGAAGCTTCTTGGTGGTTCCAAACTTTTTCCATTTAAGAAAAATGAAGGCCAGGGTGTTCTTGGGGACATTCAATGCTGCAGAAATATTTTTGTACCCTTCCCCTTATTTGTGTCTCTACACAATCCTGTCTCGGACAATTCCTTCGACCTCGGCTTGGTTTTTACTCTGACATGCACTGTCAACTGTGGGACCTTATATAGACAGATGTGTGCCTTTCCAAATCATGTCAAATCAATTGAATTTCCATTTTGATTTTTAAAAAATAAATTTGCTAACAATTCTAGAAACCTGTTTTCACCTTGTCAGTATGGGGTATTGTGTGTAGATTGCTGAGGATTGTTGATCATATCAAGGGGTCTGAATACTTTCCGAAGGTACTGTATTACTTTGCAGAATAACCATGAAAAAGTAGGAAATTATTGAACAGAAGAAGAATTATTTGAACTCTCACTATCATCCAAATGTCAGAGTGCTACACGAAATGGATTAATATATATAATTTTATAGAAATTCAATGAATGGGTGATTATGCAACTTCGGGCACTTTGGCCGTGCAAACTTTCAGAAATGAAAACTTATTCAAACACCATGTCACGCCCTGACCTTAGAGAGCCGTCTTATTTCTCTATTTGGTTGGGGTGGGCATTCTATGTTGTCTATTTCTTTGTTTTTGGCCGAGTATGGCCGAGTCCCAATCAGAGGCAGCTGTCTATCGTTGTCTCTGATTGGGGATCATACTTAGGTAGCCCTTTTTCACACTTTCTGTTGTGGGATCTTGTTTTTGTTAGTTGCTGGTTTAGCGCTACATTTACGGCAGAGTAGCCTAGTGGTTAGAGCGTTGGACTAGTAACCGGAAGGTTGCAAGTTCAAACCCCCGAGCTGACAAGTTGCAAATCTGTCGTTCTGCCCCTGAACAGGCAGTTAACCCACTGTTCCTAGGCCGTCATTGAAAATAAGAACTTGTTCTTAACTGACTTGCCTAGTTAAATAAAGGTAAAATTAAGACAATTAAAAAAACTTTGTGTTGTTTATCTTTCTTGTTTTTTGGTGTTCATTTAAGAAATTCTAAATGTACGCCTATCACGCTGCACCTTCGTCCAGTCATTTATCATCCGATGACGAGCGTAACACACCATTTTACCAGTATTGTACTTGTCTTTGATTTGTCTAGAAAATATATCTGATAATGGCTGCGATTGTACTATTCAGGATTTTATATATTTTTGTCATTTTTCCCCAGACAGCCTTACACAAATGTCATTTCCATCACGTCATTAAACATCCATTTTTAGTTGAAATTTAAATATAATACAATTGATTTTTAACGGATTTGTTATACATTTGTACATGAAGTTGTATTGAATATTATTTAAAGTGATTAAGGTTTTCCTAATATTAATAATTCAACACGAAGCCTGAATGTATAAATTTGCCTTGGTGACAGCTGAAAACATTTATTTATCATGAAAAATAAGATATTTCCACCCAACCTTTTTGTGAGATTATGATAACAACCATATGACTTCCATATCTAAAACAAATTAATGTATGTAAATTATACATAATATACTCATTTACCTCAAAATATGGGTTGTGATGGAAATGACAAGGTGTGGTGGAAAATAAATCTATGTAAAAAAACAACAAAAAAAGCAATATGAAACTAATATTTTATTGCAAACATTTTGAACAACAACCATTGTTAAACATTTCAGACCTATACTGAGTTGTAGGCCCATCACTCACAAGGTGTGCAGCAGTAGCCGATGGGCAGAGCTCAAGGAAGTAGGCCAGTGTTTTTGAGAGATGGGCCCAGACAGCAGAGGGGTCATGCCGCATAGAAGAGCTCAGTGAGTAAAGTGAAACTGTATCATTTGTGGTATATCCACACAGGTGTGAAGGGTCACCTGCTTGTGAGAATCACCAAAGTGAACTGCCTGGATTTCACTGGTGTATTTACACAGGTAGTTATCTGCAAAGTCAATATGCACAATGATCTCCTCTTTCCCCAGATTCTCTTAATTCTCTCAGTTTGGAGTATTGGTGTCGAATGTTGTACATGTGTTTCCGCAACCTCTTTCAATCCTTTGGAGAAGTCCTTCAATAGAATCTGCAGTGTGCCACATACCTTTTCGTTTACTGTCAAATGTACCGTGAACTTCTCCATGTTTCCCTCTTTGTTTTTCTTCTCTCTCTTCAGCTTTGTTTTTCCACTATGTCTGCTCACCAGCATCAAAGTCCGATGTTTTAAGCTATTTTGCTTGACAATGGCAGCACTCTCTATACATGCACTCTTTCTTCATGTTCTCACAGCACAAAGACTCAATAAGTTTCTCAATGTTGCTGCAGCTGATCACTTTGTGATGCTGTAGTTTGTCCGCCATGAACTGGAGGTTGGTGTGGGTTTTGCAGAGACGTGTCCCTATCCTGGACTGTTGGCTTGACAATCTAAAAAGGACGAATTTTGCAATATTCAAAGTAGGAAATTTGAATTTCTGAATATTCCCTCTTAACTTCTGATAAAGGTTCTGAATTGTGCCATTCAAGAAGCACTACTGCTTTTTCTTCTTGTTCCTCGTTACTGTGTCCTTTTTCCCTGTTGTTGCTCTGCTGTTGTCATCACGTTCATAGAATCTAGTGATTTTCTCTTCTGTGGCAGTGCTAATTCTGTTACACTGATTTTTCCTGGAGTATTGAAGACTTGATGGCCTGTTTTCATTTGCCGTCATTGCTTTTGCTGAAAATCTAAATTCTCTGTTTGCAGCTTTGACCAGCCCATACTTTCTCAGGATGTTGCCTCTGAGCATTTTTGAAGCCACTTGTTTGTCCTTGGCACTGCACATTTTTTATACTTTTGTTTTAACTCTGCAATGATGGCATTTTGAAACAATAAAATCCTTCTCAAGTTCTTTGGAGTTCCCTTCATTTGCTGTTTTGTCTTTTGGGAACCTTGTCTCTTCATTTTGTTCATCAGTTGATCATAACCTTTTTGTATTTCTCAGCTTTCCGTAAAGCATTATCAAGTTTGACATTTGTCATACTAAGATCTCTGTATGCTTTTGAGCGACCTCTTCCAACCTTTTTCCTTCCAGCAAGTATTCAACTTCTCATTCCTGTTGCAGACGATGAGGAAGGGGTACCAGGGTGTGCATCGGGCAGGCAAGTTAGGGCAGGTATGTTAGCCTCATGTTCTGGCTGCAAGTCATCTGGTGACTGAGGTGGTGTGTTGTCTGATAGGTAGGTCTCCATTGCAACTGCTCTCTTTAAAGTCTGTCTTCTATTCCGTTGGTTACATTTCCATTGCCATCTCTTGTTTCTTTGTTCTCGCTTTGTAAGCTCAGAGATAGATTTAACCTCTCCCTTCTCTTTTTTTCTTCCAGTTTCTCTCCCTGTCTTTTTGCAGATGCTCCTGGTATCGTATACGATCATTTTTTCAATTTTGTTTATATGTCTGTGTCCTCTCTGCTGTTTTATGTGGCATCTTCTAAAAAATAATAACAAATACTACTTCGTTTTCAACTTGTGGACACCTTGGGGCATTTTATAGATTCAATTAATTTAAAACATGATTAAATAACCCCAAAGTAAAAATAAAAAAAACAACAACGAATAACATGATGGATTTGTGTCATTTCCACCACACTTAAGTTTGTGATGGAAATGCCTGTGATGGAAATGACATTTCTACAGTTTCTGGAGAAAATTGACAGACAGCTTAGCATGCTTTGATTAGTATTACAGCTATCATATCGTTTACACTAAATACATCAAATATTTTTAAAATTCTAAAGTTCTACCACAAATTAAAGAAATTATAGCCTGTTTGGAAATGACTGACAATGTAAATATTTTATACACAAGCAATATTTACCTCAATATTTCTTCAACTTCTGGACATCACATTTGTAGCAACTGTCTACTGCAGCCATGTGCTTCAGTGTTACAATATGTTTCCATGGTAACTAAATTAACATTCTCTTGAAAAAACTTTATTAATGAGGAATTTGTCCTCAGTGGTGGAAATGACACCACTCCCAAAGGACAGGTATATTCTGTGTAAAAAAAACAATATAAAAGGGCATACTCACAATAAATATTGATATAGATTTTATTTAATTGACTCTTTCTGTAGTAAATAACATTATATAATGTGTAATTATTCATGTTTTGTCATAGAAAAACATAGTAGAAGCTTAAAAGTCTGGGTCAGGGACAAGGGCAAAATAGTAAAATTGATAGAGAAGTGTTTAAAAAAGTATGGGGTGATTCCGTGCGTCTACACCTGCATTGCTTGCTGTTTGGGGTTTTAGGCTGGGTTTCTGTACAGCACTTTGAGATATCAGCTGATGTACGAAGGGCTATATAAATACATTTGATTTGATTTGATTTTGATTTAACATACAAATATTAGTTTTATTGTCCCCAAAATTGACCCGGGGACATGGAAGTGCCCGTAGTTGCAGAATCACCTGTATACATTTTTTATATACTGCTTTTCAGCATGTGTGTGTGTGTGTGTGTGTGTGTGTGTGTGTGTGTGTGTGTGTGTGTGTGTGTGTGTGTGTGTGTGTGTATAGGTGCACATGCATGTGTGTTTGTTTGAAACTCAGAGAGGCAGTGTTTATGAACCCAATCACTGAACTTGAAAATTATATTTAATTTCCTACTGGGTGAAATAGATTTATTGTACTGTAGATGTGCGTGGGGTGCTGTGTGACTCCTGGCAGCTCGCGGAGGTGACGTAACACATTATTTAAAAGTTAACTTAACTGTTTAGAAATACTCGTGAAGAAGCCGTATAGAGGTGGCCGCCACATTGAGGACAGCCATGCTACAGCACTTCCCTGATATTGGCAGAGAGGTTTGGAACTCTCTTACTAATATTAACAAATTTACAAAAACCCCATCACACCAGAAACAGGCTGAAATTTCAGGTGGTCTTTTCAAACAACTCTTACACTAAAAGGGTATTATCATTATTTTCACAATTTCACAGTATTATTCCATCCCAGGGTTTTCGTTAGGACAATGGGGCACTGGAAATTTGTGAAATCTGCCGGTCCCATGTGTATTGGGTACGTAACCTGATCAGGGTGTTCACCCATGGTGCTCAGAATGACAGAAAACACATTTAGATTATGATAATTCATATTAACAAAACATGGAAGTCGAGGAAGGAATGAGGTGCTGTCCTTACAAAATTTTGTTGTGTACTTTGAAGATGTTATGGGCATTTTCACAATTTCACAGTATTATTACAACCTCATAGTGTGGAAATGTATTTAAAACTCAGGAAATCACGTTTTTGACTGCACTGGGCCTTTAAAGAGAACTGATTATAGTCCACGAAGGAGTGGACCAATCTGTCAGCATTCATCTACCTGCAGTAGTGGCATCATAATCCTAGCGTAAAGACTAACTCTACAGATCAGACTTTGTGTAGTCTAATTTGTGGGCATTTTCTATCATACTATACAGAGCATGATGGAAAATTGCTTCTTGGTTATAAGTCTTCATGGCAGACTGCAGATTAACTTCCACACCAAATATTCCCTTTAGAAACACTTGGCCCAGTGTTTCAGTCTGCCAAGTAAGATCTAGAAATGGGGCGATAGGATGCCAAGTTTGGCACGAGGGGAGATTGCCTGACTGTTTGGGACTATATTTCCTCTTGGAAGACACATTCATGCCCTGACCCAGTGTTAGTGATTGAGACAAAAATGTCACAGCGTGCCTTCTAAATGATCTCATTATGTACCTAACAGCTGTTCTCCCCCTGCACTGTGTCAGTGATGGTAACGAGGCAACGCTTCCCAAGGACACCCACAGTGTCTCAAGGTTGCAGACCAGTATGTCAACTCATTTCAAATACTTATGTTGGGCTTGATTGAGCTTGGCTGAAACAATGGAACCAATAGAAGAGTCACAAAATTGTTATCCCTTCCTATCTGTAAAAGTATTTGAAAGATTCCAAAATAGTATTTGAACCCAAGATGGGAAGGTTGGCGGCCCGACTTCAAGTAAAATTGTATTGATCGCGTACACATATTTATCAGATATCGCAAGTGCAGCGAAATGCTGATGTTTTATGTCTCCAACAGTGCAGTAATACCTTATAAAGCAAAACAATACACACAAATCCCCAAAATAAAAATAAAGAAATGAAGAAACATCAGAACGAGCAATGTTAAATCTGGAATATATACAGTACCAGTCAAATGTTTGGACGCACCTACTCATTCAAGAGAATTTCTTTATTTTTTTATCTATTTTGTACATTGTAGAATAATAGTGAATACATCAAAACTATGAAATAACACATATGGATTCATGTAGTAACCAAAAGTGTTAAACAAATCAAAAATATATTTGAGATTCTTCAAAGAAGCCACCCTTTGCCTTGATGACAGCTTTGCACACTTTCTTTCAACCAAGACAAAAACAATACTCCCTGATGTTTCTTTTAGTGGTGTCAGCATTCTGTGAAGATTGACACTGGTAGACGAGAAGCAGGTACAGGGGGAGCATTTAATGAGCAAAGGACATGGACCAGGACAGGACAGGGTCTGGACGGGAGAAAATAATGACATCAATGCTGACATAGGGAACAAACGAGGGAGCAAACAGTTAGACGGGGCAATCAACAAAGGGAAGGAGTCCAGGTGAGTCAAATGAGCACTGCTGTGGGTAATGATGGTGACAGGTGTGCATTAGTAGCCTAGTGGTTAAAGTGTTGGGCCAGTAACCGAAAGGTTGCTAGATTGAATCCACGAGCAGACAAGGTAAAAATCTGTCGTTCTGCCCTTGAACAAGGCAGTTAACACACTGTTCCTATGCTGTCATTGTAAATAAACATTTGTTCTTAACTGACTTGCCTAGTTAAATAAAGGATAAATAAAAAATTAAATAAATAATGAAGGACAGCCTGGCACCCTCGAGCGACAGAGAGGGAGAGCGGGAGCAGGTGTGACAAATTGAGATTGTTTGGGATTTTTTATTTATTTATTTAACCTTTATTTAACCAGGTAGGCAAGTTGAGAACAAGTTCTCATTTACAATTGCGACCTGGTCAAGATAAAGCAAAGCAGTTTGACACATACAACGACAGAGTTACACATGGAGTAAAACAAACATACAGTCAATAATACAGTAGAAACAAGTCTATATACGATGTGAGCAAATGAGGTGAGATAAGGGAGGTAAAGGCAAAAAAAAAAGGCCATGGTGGCAAAGTAAATACAATATAGCAAGTAAAACACTGGAATGGTAGATTTGCAGTGGAAGAATGTGCAAAGTAGAAATAAAAATAATGGGGTGCAAAATAAATAAATAAATAAAATAAATACAGTAAGGAAAGAGGTAGTTGTTTGGTATAAATTATAGGTGGGCTATAAACAGGCTAGTAATAAGGGTGGCAACACTTTCGGCAGATAATTTTAGAAAGAAAGGGTCCAGATTGTCTAGCCCGGCTGATTTGTAGGGGTCTAGATTTTGCAGCTCTTTCAGAACATCAGCTGGCTGGATTTGGGAGAAGATGAAATGGGGAATGCTTGGGCGAGTTGCTGTTGGGGGTGCAGTGCTGTTGACCGGGGTAGGGGTAGCCAGGTGGAAAGCATGGCCAGCCATAGAAAAATGCTTATTGAAATTCTCAATTATAGTGGATTTATCAGTGGTGACAGTGTTTCCTATCTCAGTGCAGTGGGCAGCTGGGAGGAGGTGTTCTTATTCTCCATGGACTTTAGTGTCCCAGAACTTTTTTGAGTTAGTGTTGCAGGAAGCAAATTTCTGCTTGAAAAAGCTAGCCTTGACTTTTCTAACTGCCTGTGTATAATGGTTTCTAGCTTCCCTGAAAAGCTGCATATCACGGGGGCTGTTCGATGCTAATGCAGAACGCCATAGGATGTTTTTGTGTTGGTTAAGGGCAGTCAGGTCTGGGGAGAACCAAAGGCTGTATCTGTTCCTGGTTCTAAATTTATTGAATGGGGCATGCTTATTTAAGACAGTTAGGAAGGCATTTAAAAACAATAACCAGGCATCCTCTACAGACGGGATGAGATCAATATCCTTCCAGGATACCCCGGCCAGGTCGATTAGAAAGGCCTCTCGCTGAAGTGTTTTTCAGGGAGCGTTTGACAGTGATGAGTGGAGGTCGTTTGACCCCTGACCCATTACGGATGCAGGCAATGAGCAGGGGTTGCTGAGATCTTGGTTGAAGACAGCAGAGGTGTATTTAGAGGGCAAGTTGGTTAGGATGATATCTATAAGGGTGCCCGTGTTTACGGCTTTGGGGGGTTACCTGGTAGGTTAATTAATAATTTGTGTGAGATTGAGGGCTTCAAGCTTAGATTGTAGGATGGCTGGGGTGTTAAGTATGTTCCAGTTTAGCAGCACGAGCACGGAAGATAGATGGGGGGCAATCAGTTCACATATGGTGTCCAGAGCACAGATGGGGGCAGAGGGTGGTCTATAGCAAGCGGCAACAGTGAGAGACTTGTTTTAGAGGTGGATTTTTAAAAGTAGAAGTTCAAATTGTTTGGCTACAGACCTGGATAGTAGGACAGAACTCTGAAGGCTATCTTTGCAGTAGATTGCAACACCGCCCCCTTTAGCAGTTCTATCTTGTCTGAAAATGTTGTCGTTTGGGATGAAAACTTCAGAATTGTTGGTGGTCTTCCTAAGCCAGGATTCAGACACAGCTAGAACGTCTGGGTTGGCAGAGTGTGCTAAAGCAGTGAATAAAACAAACTTAGGGAGGAGGCTTCTAATGTTAACATGCATGAAACCAAGGCTATTACGGTTACAGAAGTCATCAAAAGAGAGCACCTGGGGAATAGGAGTGGAGCTAGGCACTGCCGGGCCTGGATTCACCTCTACATCACCAGAGGAAAAGAGGAGGAGTAGGATAAGGGTACGGCTAAAAGCAATCAGAATGGTTCGTATAGAACGTCTGGAACAGAGAGTAAAAGGAGGTTTCTGGGGGCGATAAAATGGCTTCAAGGTATAATGTACAGACAAAGGTATGGTAGGATGTGAATACAGTGGAGGTAAACCTAGGTATTGAGTGATGATGAGAGGGATATTGTCTCTAGAAACATCATTGAAACCAGGAGATGTCATCGCATGTGTGGATGGTGGAACTAATAGGTTGGATAAGGTATAGTGAGCAGGACTAGAGGCTCTACAGTGAAATAAGCCAATAAACACTAACCAGAACAGCAATGGACAAGGCATATTGACATTAAGGAGAGGCATGCTTAGTCGAGTGATCAAAAGGGTCCAGTGAGTAGTGAGGTTGGTTGGGGTCACGGCGATTCAGACAGCTAACCGGGCCATCGGTAGCAAGCTAGCATGGGATGGAGGTCTGTTTTTAGCCACTTCGTGCGTTTCCGTCGGTAGGATTAGTGGGGTTCAGTGTGGTAGAGGGGATCAATCCAATTCTCAAAAAAAAAATAGATATAGTTAGAGGCCCAAGAAAAGAAAAACATGTCAGATAGGTCTATTCAGATAGCAGCCGATAAGACAGCTAACGATTAGCGGACCGCAGATGGGCGTTCAGGTAACGTCGCGACGGAGGAGCCAGCTGGATAACTCACTCGGGCAGATAACGTCGGTAGTCCAGTTGTGAAGGCCCGGTGGGGCTCCGCGTTGGCAGTAAAACGGGTCCGGATAGGTGATTGTAGCCCAGGAGTGACTGATGGAACTCTTCAGCTGGCTAGCTCCGGAATAATTGATGTTTGCTCCGGAATCGATGAGTTGGACCGCAGAGAAAAGGAAAAGCAGCCAACATGTGGGAACTGCTTCAAGACTGTTGGAAAAGCATTCCATGTGAAGCTGGTTGAGAGAATGCCAAGAGTGTGCAAAGTTGTCATCAAAGCAAAGGGTGGCTACTTTGAATAATCTTAAATACATTTTGATTTGTTTAACACTTTTTTGGTAACTACATGATTCCATATGTGTTATTTTATAGTTTTGATGTTTTCACTACTATTCTACAATGTGAATGATATAAATACAGTTGAAGTCGGAAGTTTACATACACTTAGGTTGGAGTCATTAAAACTCGTTTTTCAACCACTACACATATTTCGTGTTAACAAACTATAGTTTTGGCACGTCGGTTAGGACATCTACTTTGTGCAAGATGCAAGTAATTTTTCCAACAATTGTTTACAGACAGATTATTTCATTCATAATTCACTGTATCACAGTTCCAGCGGGTATGAAGTTTACATACACTAAGTTAACTGTCATGTCATGGCTTTAGAAGCTTCTGATAGGCGAATTGACATCAATTGAGTCAATCTGAGGCTACCTGTGGATGTATTTCAAGGCCTACCTTCAAACTCAGTGCCTCTTTGCTTGACATCATGGGGAAATCAAAAGAAATCAGCCAAGACCTCAGAAAAAGAATTGGAGACCTCCACAAGTCTGGTTCATCTTTGGGAGCAATTTCCAAATGCCTGAAGGTTCCACGTTCATCTGTACGAACAATAGTGCGCAAGTATAAAAACCATAGGACCACACAGCAGTCATCCCGCACAGGAAGGAGACGCGCTCAGGAAGGAGACGCGTTCTGCGTTCTAGAGATGAACGTACTTTGGTGTGAAAAGTTCAAATCAATCCCAGAATAACAGCAAAGGACCTTGTGAAGATGCTGGAGGAAACGGGTACAAAAGTATCTATATCCACAGTAAAACGAGTCCTATATCGACATAACCTGAAAGGCTGCTCAGCAAGGAAGAAGCCACTGCTCCAAAGCCGCCATAAAAAAGTGAGACTACGGTTTGCAACTGCACATGGGGACAAAGATCGTACTTTTTGGAGAAATGTCCTCTGGTCTGATGAAACCAAAATAGAACTGTTTGGCCATAATGACCATCATATTGTTTGGAGGGAAAAGAGGGAGGCTTGCAACCCGAAGAACACCATCCCAACCGTGAAGCACGGGGGTGGCAGCATCATGTTGTGGGTGTGCTTTTCTGCTGTAGGGACTGGTGCACTTCACAAAATTGATGGCATCATGAGGTAGGAAAATTATGTGGATATATTGAAGCAACATCTCAAGACATCAGTTAAGTTAAGCTTGGTCTTCCAAATGGACAAAGCATACTAGGATTAAATTTCAGGAATTGTGAAAAACTGAGTTTAAAGGTGTTTGGCTAAGGTGTATGTAAACTTCTGACTTCAACTGTATGTATGTGTGTTTGTGTACACAGTATGTTTATACAGTACCAGTCAAAAGTTTGGACACACCTATTCATGCAGCACTCCATCACTCTCCTTCTTGGTCAAATAACCCTTACACAGCCTGGAGCTGTGTTGGGTCATTGTCCTGTTGAGAAACCAATGATAGTTCCACCAAGCAACAACCAGATGGGATGGTGTATTGCTGCAGAATGCTGTGTTAGCCATGCTGGTTAAGTGCGCCTTGAATTCTAAATACAGCACTTACAGTATCACCAGTAAGTCACCATCATACCGCCTCCTCCATGCTTCATGGTGGGAACCACACATGCGGAGATCATCCGCTCACCTACTCTGCGTCTCACAAAGACACGGCGGTTGTAACCAAAAATCTCACATTTGGACTCATCAGACCAAAGGACAGATTTGCACTGGTCTAATGTCCATTACTCATGTTTCTTGGCCCAAGCAAGCCTCTTCTTATTATTGGTGTCCTTTAGTAGTGGTTTCTTTGTAGAAATTCAACCAGGAAGGCCTGATTCACGCAGTCTCCTCTGAACAGTTGATGTTGAGATGTGTCTGTTACTTGAACTCTGTGAAGCATTTATTTGTGCTGCAATCTGAGGTGAAGTTAACTCGAATGAACTTATCCTCTTTAGCAGAGGTAACACTGGACTTGGTCTTTTGCCAAATAGGGCTATCTTTTGTATACCACCCTTACCTAGTCACAACACAACTGATTGGCTCAAACGCAATAAGAAGGAAAGAAATTCCACAAATTAACTTTTAACAAGGTACACCTGTTATTTGAAATGCATTCCAGGTGACTACCCCATGAAGCTGGTTGAGATAATGCCAAGAGTGTGCAAAGCTGTCATCAAGGCAAAGGGTGGCAACTTTGAAGAATCTCAAATGTACAATACATTTAGATTTGTTAAACACTTTTTTGGTTTACTACGTTTGATGTCTTCACTATTATTCTACAATGTATAAAATAGTTTAAAAAAGAATGAAAAACCCTTGAATGAGTAGGTGTTTCCAATCTTTTGACCGGTACTGTATAGTTAAATGTACTAAATAGGAACAATGGCCAATGGGTACATATTGAAGAAGCGCATGTTCACCCCCAGAGTCTTTTTACGTGTTTATTTCCAAAGGATAAAGCTAAGACATGAACAACTTCATAGTTAAGAACACTAAAACAATATGGAAGAAAATTAAACGTATTCTACAAGAACCAATATAATTCCCACAAAATACAACCCTATGGAGCAATCATTGTATAGCTTTTCAGAAATCAACGATAAATTGGAAAACACATGGAAGACTAAAGGCATTGAAACCATTAATGTATTTCTATGACTGAATTAAAAAGCCATTTTGGACTGACCAATGTAGATATTTTCAAATAATGCAACTTAAAAATGTATTGTCACGAAATGTCTATTTGAAATCTTTTGGAAATCAGAGTAACCTTGAGAGAATCTTATTTGAGTCAGAAAAAGATGTTCATACAATATGTCACATATACAAAACCTTGCAGAGAGCATATCCAACTGATGGGGGTGTGAGCAGGTGGGTCTGGGCAGATGAGATGTAGTCTTAGTTTGTCTATGCCTGTAAGTTATTTTTCGTAAGTGTATTTGGTAAAAAAAAAATCCTGCAATAATGAAAAGGTGCATTGAGAGCCCCAGGTTAGTCCATCTGTAAATAGTGGCCTAGTAAATTCTAAACACTCTGACCTTACCTCTGTCTAAATGATGTTGAATCTCCACAGGGATATGTGGAAGAAATAGATTATTGATTATGTAAGGCTTATGGTCTATTCATGTTGGGGTGGCAGGTAGCCTAGTGGTTAGAGTGTTGGACTTGCAACCGAAAGGTTGTAAGATCAAATCCCTCCCACTGACACTGTTGTTCTGCCTCTGAACAAGGGAATTAACTCACTGTGCCTAGGCCATCATTGAAATAAAGAATTTGTTATTAACTGGCTTGCCTAGTTAAATAAAGGTTAAAAAAATAATTTGAATTATTTTATAATCGGCATCTCTACAATTAAGATCTAATGAATTAGTTTTGTCTTATGAAAAGGAATACAAGATATTCAATGATGGTTACTTTGATGAGATTGAACAACGTTTTATAGTGGGTTTTATTTATTTTACTAGGCAAGTCAGTGAAGAACAAATTCTTATTTTCAATGACGGCCTAGGAACAGTGGGTTAACTGCCTGTTCAGGGGCAGAACGACAGATTTGTACCTTGTCAGCTCGGGGATATGAACTTGCAACCTTTTGGTTACTAGGCCAACGCTCTAATCAATAGGCTACCTGCCGCCCTATATTAGTTCATCTCAAACGCACCTAATTTTCTCAAATTGAAACATATAACAGGCAAATGCATAAAGTAGTGTGCATGGTGTGCATTTCCAACATGTTCTGTTTAGAGTGGGCCTCGCCACCACAACTTAGGATAGATGAAACTGTTTCCTTTGAAAGTGTCTGAATTCATATTGCTGATGACAGAGAGATGCCATCTAGCTTTGATGATCAATGGAGTAATTAAAATGCTATTTCATTTAGAAATTATTTCAGAATGGCTCGCGTAAAGTAATGATGTGATGAAAATTCCCATTTTCTTTGTTGCAGCAAAAGAGAATGTTATTATTTCGACAGATTTATACTTTTACATAAGAGACGAATTAGTGTTCCGAAGAGAATGTTCCATTCTACTCAGTCATAAATATTTGATCTGAGAAGAAAACAAGGGAGACTGTGATAATTACTACACATTGGAGAAGTTGTCTTGGAGTTAGGTCATGTTTTTTAACCAATAGCCATGCTTTCTGAATGAATGCTCAGCATATTTTCTGGCTGATAGATTCATTACCAGACTCAAATTAAGATACCTGGCACTCCATATCCAAGAACCTTATACAAAGAAGAATGTAATTAAACATTCATGTTAAGTGAATAGGTGTTTGTGTTGTTGAAAGCTGGAACTGTGTATGAAAAAGGAACACCCTTTTGTAATGTTGTTCAAGTTGACCCTTGATTAGATCTGCTGCTTCTTCCAGTATCCCAATCTCCAATGTCAGCAGTTCTAACAACTAAACTTAATTAGCTAATTAAGTGAGGGTGACTGCTAACTTTCTGAGTCAAGGAAAGTATCACCACCACACACTATTTTGAATCATTACCAATCATTGCTACACCAACACTACATTATTTTGATAACTGTGGCGCTATGGCTTGGAATGCCTACTGTAGCAGTAAGAAAAAGGCAGCTCTGTACTCTTTGAAGAAATTTAGTTCCAGGGGGGCTCTCTAAAAAAAAAAAATGCTCATGCTGCAGGATACAGTGCTGCTTGTTCAGAGCTGTTTTTTGTTTCCCTGCACACATCAACTAGTTTCCTACTGTCCCTGTCTGTCTGTGTCTCAGACAATTTTTTTCTGTAGGTCGTCTTCTACACTGAACAAAAATATAAAGGCAACATATAAGTGCTGGTCCCATGTTTCATGAGATTAAATAAAAGAGACGAGGGGAAATTTGTTTACATCCCTGTTAGCGAGAACTTTTCCTTTGTCAAGATAATCCATCCACCTGACAAGTGTGGCATATAAAGAAGCTGATTAAACAGCATGATCGTTACACAGGTGCACCTTATGCTGGGGACAATGAAAGGCCACTCTAAAATATGCAGTTTTGTCACACAACACAATGCCACAGATGTCTCAATTGTCGTGCTGACTGCAAGAATATCCATCAGAGCTGTTGCCAAATAATTTAATGTTAATTTCTCTACCATAAGCCACCTCCAATGTCGTTTTAGAGAATTTGGCAGAAAGTCCAACCGGCCTCACAACCGGAGACTATATGTAACCACGCCAGCCCAGGACCTCCACATCCGGCTTCTTCACCTGCGGGATTGTCTGAGGGAGGAGGGGGGGGTGGAGTGGAGGACTATTTCTATCTGTAATAAAGCCCTTTTGTTGGGAAAAACAAATTCTGATTGGCTCGGCCTGGCTCCCAAGTGGGTGGGCCTATGCTCTCCCAGACCCCCTCCTGGCTGCGCCCCTGCCCAGTCATGTGAAATCCACACATTAGGCCCTAATGAATTTATTTAAATTGACTGATTTCCTTAAATGTAACTCAGCAAAATCGTTGAAATTGTTTGCATGTTGCGTTTTATATTTTAAGTATATTTTGCTTGAATGGGAGCCATCGCTAGACTGTCCCTTAACCTCTAAACCTCTGCCCCTCAGAAGAGAAAAGGCGAAAAAGAATGCTTGTGTCATGAAAATAGAACATGTTTTATCTTTTTGTCAGAACGAGGCAAAGAAGACCTAGCACTGTACTCAAAATGAATACCGCTCAAACATACATATTTTAGGGGGCTAAACCAGTGTATACATAATGGTTTGTGAATAGGAACACATGTTGAGTACGTATTGATAGATCATTTGACGTGTGTTCTCATTGGGGTCTTTCTTACAGGCTGTTAAAATGTCATGGTATTTACAATGAGAAGGAAATGTCAGCAGTGTTTGCACTACGAGAGACAAGTGAATTCATTATGACCCAATAGCTAAATAGATTTGCAGAGACTGGTATCGTTCTTGTGTAGTACATGTATGTCCTGTGTTCCACAGATTCAACTAAGATGATTGGGTATACATTTGTCCTCAGTTGGGTGATGGTATGTGTTTAGAGCCAAAGACAACATTGGCATGTGGACCACGCAGCTAAACCTCTCTAAACCATTTAAAATGATTCTTCCAAGGGTTCTTTGCCGTGTCCCTGTACCCCTTTTTGGTAGCAGGTAGAACCTTTCACCCTTTAGAACCTTGTAGAACCCTTGTTCCTGTAGAATAACAATTTTAGAACCGTCAAATCAAATGTTATGTCACATGCGCCGAATACAACAGGTGTAGTCCTTACAATGAAATGTTCACTTACAAGCTCTTAACCAACAATGCTTTAAGTTGAACATAGAAAATAAAAGTAACAAATAATTCAACAGCAGCAGCAAAATAACAAGCGAGGCTATATACAGGCAGTACCTGTACAGAGTCAATGTGCAGGGGCACCGGTTAGTTGAGGTAATTGAGGTAATATGTACATTTAGGTCGAGTTAAAGTGGCTATGTATAGATTACAAACAGAGAGTAGCAGCAGCGTAAAAGAGGGGTCTGGGTAGCTGTTCAGGAGGTAGAAGCTGTTAAGAAGCCTTTTGGACCTAGACTTGGCGCTCCGGTACCACTTGCCGTGCGGTAGCAGAGAGGACAGTCTATGACAAGGGTGGCTGGAGTATTTGAGAATTTCCAAATAAAATTTTATTAGTAACATGCGCCGAACACAACAGGTATTCGGCACATGTTACAGTGAAATGCTTACTTGCGAACCCCTAACCAACAATGCAGTTTTAAAAAATACTGATAAGAATAAGAGATAAAAGTAACAAGTAATTAAAGAGCAAATAGTCTGATTAGAAGGCCTTCCTCTGAGACCGCCTGGTATAGAGGTACTGGATGGCAGGAAGCTTGGCCCCAGTGATGCACTGGGCCATACGCACTACCCTCTATAGTGCCTTGCGGTCGGAGACCGAGCAGTTGCCATACCAGGCAGTGATGTAACCTATTGAGGATCTGAGGACCCATACCAAATCTTTTCAGTTTCCTGAGGGAGAATAAGCTTTTTCATGCCCTCTTCACGACTGTCTTAGTGTGTTTGGACCACAATAGTTTGTTGGTGATATGGACACCAAGGAACTCTCAACCTGTTCCACTATAGCCCGTCGATGAGAACTGGGGCGTGCTTGGGCCTCCTTTTCCTGTAGTCCACAATCATCTCCTTAGTCTTGATCACATTGAGAGAGAGGTTGTTGTCCTGGCACCACAAGGCCAGGTCCCTGCCCTCCTCCCTATAGGCTGTCTCATCGTTGTCTGTGATAAGGCCTACCACTGTTGTGTGATCGACAATCTTGATAATGGAGCTGTGCATGAGTGAACAGGGCCGTCATGAGTGAACAGGGAGTACAGGAAGGGACTGAGCACACAACCCTGAGGGGCCCCCGTGTTGAGGATCAGCGTGGCGGATGTGTTCGTACTCTTACCACCTGGCGGCGGCCCATCAGGAAGACCAGGATTCAGTTGCAGGAGTTTGGAGGTGTTTAGTCTCAGGGTCCATAGCTTAATGATGAGCTTTGATGGCACTATGGTGTTGAACGCTGAGCTGTACTCAATGAATAGCATTCTCGCATTCAGTTGAAGTCGGAAATTTACATACACATAAGTTGGAGTCATTAAAACTTGTTTTTCAACCATTGCAAACATTTATTGTTAACACACTATAGTTTTGGCAAGTCGGTTAGGACATATACTTTTTGCATGACAAGTCATTTTTCCAACAATTGTTTACAGACAGATTATTTCACATATAATTGTTACGTCCGTCGTTAAATGAAGACCAAGGTGCAGCTTGGTAGGCGTACATTTTCTTTTAATATTAAATGTTTATATTTTTTGGTGCAACAACTCAACGAACACAAAGCTAGGAGTGCCAACACATGCAACAACCAAAGACAAGATCCCACAACAGAAGGTGGGAAAAAGGGCTGCCTAAGTATGATCCCCGATCAGAGACAACGATAGACGGCTGCCTCTGATTGGGAACCATACTCGGCCAACAAAGAAATATAAACACAGATTTCCCACCCTAGTCACACCCTGACCTACCAAATAGAGAATTTAAAGAACCTAAGGTCATGGCGTGACAATAATTCACTGTATCACAATTACAGTGGGTCAGAAGTTTCCATACACTAAGTTGTCTGTGCCTTTAAACAGCTTGCAATATTCCAGGAAATGATGTCATGGCTTTAGAAGCTTCTGATAGGCTAATTGACATAATTTGAGTCAATTGGAGGTGCACCTGTCGATGTATTTCTAAGGCCTACCTTCAAACTCAGTGCCTCTTTGCTTGACATCATGGGAAAATCAAAATAAATCAGCCTAGTCTTCAGAAAAAACAATTGTAGACCTGCACAAGTCTGGTTCATCCTTGGGAGCAATTTCCAAACGCCTGACGGTACCACGTTCATCTGTACGAACAATAGTACACAAGTATAAACACCATAGGATCACGCAGCCGTCATCCCACTCAGGAAGGAGACGTGTTCCGTCTCCAAGAGGAATGTACTTTGGAGCGAAAAGTGCAAATCAATCCCAGAACAACAGCAAAGGACCTTGTGAAGATGCTGGAGGATACAGGTACAAAAGTATCTATATCCACAGTAAAACGAGTCCTATATTGACACAACCAGAAAGGCTGCTCAGCAAGGAGGAAACCACTGCTCCAAAACTGCCATAAAAACTGCACATGGGGACAAAGATCATACTTTTTGGAGAAATGTCCTCTGGTCTGATGAAACAAAAATAGAACTGTTTGGCCATAATGATAATCGTTATGTTTGGAAGAAAAAGAGGGATGCTTGCAAGCCGAAGAACACCATCCCAACCGTGAAGCACTGGGGTGGCAGCATCATGTTGTGGGGGTGCTTTGCTGCAGGAGGGGCTGGTACACTTCACAAACTAGATTGCATCATGAGGTAGGAAAATTATGTGGATATATTGAAGCAACATCTCAAGACATCAGTCAGGAAGTTATAGCTTGGTCGCAAATGGGTCTTGCAAATGGACAATGACCCGAAGCATACTTCCGATGTTGTGGCAAAATGGCTTAAGGACAACAAAGTCAAGGTATTGGAGTGGCCATCACAGAGCCCTGACCTCAATCCTATATAATATTTGTGAGCAGAACTGAAAAAGTGTGTGAGCAATGAGGCCTACAAACCTGACTCAGTTACACCAGCTCTTTCAGGAGGAATGGGACAAAAGTCACCCAACTTATTGTGGGAAGCTTGTGAAAGGCTACCCGAAACGTTTGACCCAAGTCAAACAATTTAAAGGCAATGCTACCAATAGTAGTTGAGAGTGTGTAAACTTCTGAAAGAAATATAATCATTTATTTCAGCTTTTATCTACCATTATTCTGACATTTCACATTCCTACAATAAAGTGGTGATCTTAACTGACCTAAGACAGGGCATTTTAACTAGGATTAAATGTCAGGAATTGTGAAAAACTGAGTTTAAATGTATTTGGCTAAGGTGTATGTAAACTTCCAACTTCAACTGTAGTTTTACTAACATTTAATAGCAGTTGGAGGCCACGGAAGGGGTGTTGTATGGCATTGAAGCTCGTTTGGTGGTTTGTTAACACAGTGTCCAAAGAAAGGCCAGAAGTATACAGAATGGTGTCTTCTGCGTATAGTTGGATCAGAGAATCACTAGCAGCAAGTGCGTCGTCATTGATATATACAGAGAAAGGTGTATGTAAGAATGCGGTGATTCACAGAGTCGAAAGCCTTGGCCAGGTCAATGAAGATGGCTGCACAGTACAGTCTTTTATCAATGGCAGTTACGATATTGTTTTGGACCTTGAGCATGGCTTTGGTGTACACATGACCAGCTCAGAAACCAGATTGCATAGCGGAGAAGGTACGGCAGGATTCTAAATGGTTGGTGATCTGTTTGTTAACTTTGCTTTCGAAGACTTTAGAAAGGCAGGGCAGGATAGATATGGGTCTGTAACAGTTTGGGTCTGGAGTGTCTCCCCCTTTGAAGAGGGGAATGACCGTGGCAACTTTACAATTTTAGGGATCTCAGACGAAACGAGAGGTTGAACAGGCTAGTAATAGGGGTTGCAACAATTGCGGTGGATCATTTTAGAAGTAGAGGGCCCAGATTGTCTAACCCAGCTGATTTGTAGGGGTTCAGATTTTGCAGTTGTTACAGAACATCAACTATCTGGATTTGGGTGAAGGAGAAGAGGGGGGGGGGGGCTTGGGCAACTTGCTGCGGGGGGTGTAGAGCTGTTGGCCGAGGTAGGGGTAGCCAGTTGGAAAGCATGGCCAGCTGTAGAAAAATCCTTATTGATATTCTTGATTATCGTAGATTTATCGGTGGTGACAGTGTTTCCTAGCCTCAGTGCAGTCGGCAGCTAGAAGGAGGTGCTGTTATTCTCCATAGACTTTAGTGTCCCAAAACGTTTTGGAATTAGTGCTACAGGATGCACATTTCTGTTTGAAAAAGCTAGCCTTTGCTTTCCTATTTGAATGTGTATGTTGGTTCCTAACTTCCCTGAAAAGTTGTATATCGCTGGGGATATTCGATGCTAATGCAATACGCCACAGTATGTTTTTGTGTTGGTTAAGGGCAGTCAAGTCTGAGGGGAACCAAGGGCTATATCTGTTCTTAGTTCTAAATTTTTTGAATGAGGCATGCTTATTTCAGATGGTGAGGAAAGCACTTTTAAAGAATGACCAGGCATTCTCTACTGACGGGATGAGGTCAATATCCTTCCAGGATACCTGGGCCAGGTCGATTACAAAGGCCTGCTCGCTGAAATGCTTTAGGGAGCGTTTGACGGTGATGAGGGGTGGTTGTTTGACCGCGGACCCATTACGGACGCAGGCAATGAGGCAGTGATCGCTGAGATCCTGGTTGAAGACAGCAGAGGTGTACTTAGAGGGCAAGTTCGTCAGGATGATATCTATGAGGGTGTCCATGTTTACGGATTTAGGGTTGTACCTAGTAGGTTCCTTGATAATTTGTGTGAGATTGAGGGCATCTAGCTTAGATTGTAGGATGGCTGGGGTGTTAAGCATATCCCACTCTAGGTCACCTAACAGTACGAACTCTAAAGATAAATAGGGGGCAATCAATTCACATACAGTATGGTGTCCAGGGCACAGCTGGGGGCTGAGGGGGGTCTATAACAAGCGGCAACAGTGAGAGATTTATTCTGGAAAGATGGATTTTTGAAAGTAGAATCTTGAATTGTTTGGGCACAGACCTGGATAGTATGACAGAATACTGCAGGCTTTCTCTGTGTAACAGTATAGCTTCCGTCCCTCTCTTCGCCCCTACCCGGACTCGAACCAGGGACCCTCTGTACACACAGACAACTGACACCCACGAAGCATCGTTACCCATCGCTCCAAAACGGCCCTTGCAGAGCAAGGGGAACGTCACCGATTGAAACGCTATTAGCGCACACCACCGCTAACTAGCTAGCCATTTCACATCGGTTACATCTGCTGTAGATTGCAACTCCTCCCCCTTTGGCAGTTCTATCTTGGTGGAAAATGTTGTAGTTGGGGATGGAAATATACAACTTTTTGGTGGCCTTCCTATGCCAGGATTCAGACATGGCTAGGAGATCAGAGTTGGTGGAGTGTGCTAAGCAGTGAATAAAACAAACATGCATAAAACCAAGGCTTTTACGGTTACAGAAGACAACAAATGAGAGCGCCTGGGGAATAGATGTGGTACTGGGGTCTACAGGGCCTGGGTTAACCTCTACATCACAAGAGGAACAGAGGAGGAGTAGGATAAGGGCACGGCTAAAGGCTATACGAACTGGTCGTCTAGTGCGCTGAGAACAGCGAATAAAAGGAGCAGATTTCTGGGCGTGGTAGAATAGATTCAGGGCATAATGTACAGACAAGGGTATGGTAGGATGTGAGTACAGTGGAGGTAAACCTAGGCGTTGAGTGACTATGAGAGAGATTGTATCTCTGGAGGCATCATTTAAGCCAGGTGAGGTCTCTGCATGTATCTGGGCTTTTTGATTGATAATAATTTGGATTGACTTTTAAAAACATATATGAGGAGCAAGTTAAAAACCTGAGATTTAAAGTAGGCTTCTTTCATAGAAATATATCATGCCTCTCTCTGAACAGCAGGAGGCACATTGTACAGTCAACTTTACTGCAATTTATCAGAGAGCAACAGCCACTTCTGCTAAACCTTTGGAAGCCCGTCTACCATAGCACCCTTCCCTCTATCACAGGTGATACTTTTAATAAACATCACTGCATCCTGTATCAAAAGGTTGGCTGGTCCTCATTGAAGTCCAGTAGATCACTTAATTACTCCCTTTTAGTTTACAAAGCTCTCCTATACAAGCTTCCGACTTACCCAACTTCGTTGTTTAAGTATGGAAACATGATATATCAAACCCATTCACAGATAACTCTTGAGATGCCTCGGGTCTCCCCCGAAATAAGTAAATCCACTTTTCTAGTTTTAATGCACCACGTTTTTGGAATGACTTATGTATTAATGTATTACATTTGGATTCCCTGGTGCCACTAGGGCAGTTTAACAAAATGGATAAATGAGTTTCCCAAGGTGTGCAATTTTTTTTATTGACTTTAACAATTTGTTTATGATGTTTGGGATGTTCTAATGTAATGTACTTGTTATTATATCTTGTATCTTGACGTTTTTTAAATATTTTATTTAATCAGGAGAGCCCAATTGAGACCAGGGTCTCATTTTCAATGGTGCCCTGAGTACCTAAAATAAAAAAGTGTATTAATTAATAATAGCAAAATCTAAATGAGCCGTTATTCCTCTTTCAGTTGGGCTTAATTAATTATTCGAACCAATGTAGCAAGTAAGGCTAGGTCAATCACTGTGCGACGGGGCAATGACTCTAAGCAGATCAACCTCAGGGTCAAGAAAAATGATTTAAACGCATAAATACATTTAAGTGTGTACAATGCTGTACAAAGCCACTGAAAGATGATTGCTTGATCAGGTACTTACCGTGTCAGCAGGTTGAAACGACTGTTGCCTTGGTGACCTGTGTTTTGGTTTTCAACAGTTGCCTAATTTAATTGGTGCTTTGCTTGATTGCTCTGCCTAACTCCATTCCGGTCCTTGCACTCCAAACATAAAAAGCCGTTTCCACTGAGGTAGTCATGCATTGTCCTAGCAGAAGAAAAGCTGATTGTCAAGGGACTTTATAACACAATGTCAATATAAATCTGAACTCTTTCTGAATATAGACTTTTAAAGAGGATTAAAAGGCCTTGTGGGTAATATGCATTATCCGCTTTCAAAAAGTGGTAAAAGACTAAGTGTCCCTGCATGGATGGCACATCTCGTCAGCCCTATTTTGATTAACAAAGTTTTTTCTTGCTCTAATATCCATTAATTTTGCTAAGAGAAAGATTTTGAAAATGGCAATAAGACAAACTACTATTGATATGTGTTGGGTGCTACAAAAAAGTGCCTTAAGGACCAAATAGTTGTCCTGTCATTGTCCTGACATTGTCTCGTTATCTTGATGTTGTCCTGACATTGCCCCATTATACTGATGTTGTCCCTTTATCCTGATGTCCCATTATACTGATGTTGTCCCTATATGCTGATGTTGTCCTGACATTGTCCTGACGTTATCCTGATGTGCTTCTCAAAACATGACAATTGCATTACAAATGCCTCATAATGATATCCCTCTTTAAACATAGTATTCTACACTCTTAGAAGTAAAGGTATCTGGAAGAACCTTTTGGGTTGCCACACCGGCGGAACCTTTCCAGTTCAAAAAGGTTCCTCGAGGAATCCCTCTGAAATGTGTCTTCGAAGAACCGCTGTGTAAAAGTTCAAATCGTAAACTTTCTGTGATGGGAGAGGTTCAATGTTGAACCTTTTTAAAAATATATTGTACAGGTGGCAGCCTATCAGATTGGAGGCGTGGCTTATTGGAGGCATGGTTTTTCTGATAGTTATTTTTGACCACCCGTTAGTGCCTCTTTGCTTGACATCATGGGAAAATCAAAAGAAATCAGCCTAGACATCATAAAAAACAATTGCAGACCACCACAAGTCTGGTTCATCCTTGGGAGCAATTTCCAAATTCCTGAAGGTACCACGTTCATCTGTACAAACAATAGTCCGCAAGTATAAACCCCATGGGACCACGCAGCCGCCCAACCCTCAGGAAGGAGACGCGTTCTGTCTCGTAGAGATGAGCATACTTTGGTGTGAAAAGTGCCAGAGCACAGCGAAGGACCTTGTGAAGATGCTGGAGGATACAGGTACAAAAGTATCTATATCCACAGTAAAAACAAGTCCTATATCGACATAACCTGAAAGGCCGCTCAGCAAGGAAGAAGCCACTGCTCCAAAACTGACACAAAAAAGACAGACTACAGTTTGCAATTGCACACGGGGACAAATGTCATACTTTTTGGAGAAATGTCCTCTGGTCTGATGAAACAAAAATAGAACTGTTTGGCCATAATGACCATTGTATTGTTTGGAGGAAAAAGGGGGAAGCTTGCACACCAAAGAACACCATCCTAACCGCATGGGGGTGGCAGCATCATGTTGTGGGGGTGCTTTGCTGCAGGAGGGACTGGTGCACTTCACAAAATAGATGGCATCACGAGGATGGAAAAATATGTGGATATATTGAAGCAACATCTCAAGACATCAGTCAGTAGGTTAAAGCTTGGTCTTCCAAATTAACAATGACCCCAAGCATACTTTCAAAGTTGTGGCAAAATGGCTTAGGGACAACAAAGTCAAGGTATTGGAGTGGCCATCACAGAGCCCTGACCTCAATCCTATATAAAATTTGTGGGCAGAACTGAAAAACGTGTGCGAGCAAGGAGGCCTACAAACATGACTCAGTTACACCAGCTCTGCCAGGAGGAATGGGCAATTTAAAGTTAATCAATTTAAATGCAATGCTACCAAATACTGATTGAGTGTATGTAACTTCTGACCCACTGGGAATGTCTTCTTGGTACTGTCTTCTTGATAAGCAACTCCTTTGGAAAGTATTCAGACCCCTTGACTTTGTCCACTTTTTTTTACATTACAGGCTTATTGTAAATTTGATTAAATCATTTTTTCCCCTCATCAATATACACACTATCTCATAATGACAAAGCAAAATCAGTTTATAAAAAATAAAATAAAAACTCAAATATTACATTTACATAAGTATTAAGATAATTTACTCAGTACTTTGTGGAAGCACCTTTGGCAGTGACTACAGGCTCGAGTCTTCTTGGGTCTCACGCTACAAGCTTGGAACACCTGTATTTGGGGAGTTTCTCCCATTCTTCTCTGCTGATCCTTTCAAGCTCTGTCAGGTTGGATGGAGAGTGTCGCTGCACATCTATTTTCTGGTTTCTCAAGTCCGGGCTCTGGCTGGGCCACTCAATGAAATTGAGACTTGTCTCGAAGCCACTCCAGCATTGTCTTGGCTGTGTGCTTAGGGTCGATGTCCTGTTGGAAGTTGAACTTTGGTGCCTGTCTGAGGTCCTGAGCGCTATAGAGCAGGTTTTCATCAAGGATCTCTCTGTACTTTGCGCTGTTCATCTTTGCCTCGATCCTGACAAGTCTCCCAGTCCCTGCCGCTGAAAAATGTCCCCACAGAATTATGCTGCCACCACTACTCTTAACCATAGGGACGGTACCAGGTTTCCTCCAGATGTGACGCTTGGCATTTAGGCCAAAGTGTTCAATCTTGGTTTCATCAGACCAGAGAATCTTGTTTCTGATGGTGTGAGAGTCTTTAGAGGCCTTTTGGCAAACTCCATGCGGGCTGTCATGTGCCTTTTACTGAGAAGTGGCTTCCGTCTGGCCACTCTACTATAAAGGCCTGATTGGTGGAGCACTGCAGAGATGTTTGTCTTTCTGGAAAAGTCTCCCATCTCTACAGAGGAACTCATCTCCCTGACCAAGGCCTTTCTCCCCCGAATGCTTAGTTTGGTATTGTGTGTAGATTGCTGAGGATTTTTATTTATTTAATACTTTTTAGAATAAGGCTATAATGTAACAAAATGTGTAAAAAGTCAAGGGGTTTAAATACTTTCCGAAGGCACTGTATATTTGGCCTTGTGTTTAAGGTTATTGTCCTGCTGAAAGATGAATTCACCTCCCAGTGTCTGGTGGAAAGCAGACTGAACCAGGTTTTTCTCTAGGATTTTGCCTCTGCTTTGCTCCATTCTGTTTCCTTTTTTATCCTGAAAAACTCCCCTGTCCTTAATGATGACAAGCATAACCATAACATGATGTAGCCTTACCTTTGCTTGAAAATATGGAGAGTGTCACAGATCCCCCGGTACTGCTGCTTATTCTGTTCACCAGTTCCGGAGGTCTACTTCACAGGCTTTCTAGGCTTCACTGAACGGGATTCATTATCATCAACCTCGGACTGTCTTGTCTGATTACTCACACCTGGTTCCTATTTCCCCTGATTAGTATGTTATATTTGTGCCCTCTGTCTTTGTCGGTTATTGTTCCCATATCTGTTGGTCATGTGAGTACCTATGCGTTGGTGCAGTTGTATATTATATATTGTGTATTACGGGTATTGTCCCATGTCGTTCAACGAGGTTTACCCTCAATCTTTTTTTGGGGTACAGCCCAGTGTTTTTGTATATGTGTTTGTTTTGGGTATATTAAAAACTGCTGTTGTGTATTCCTGCACCTGTCTCCAAATCCTTTATACCAGTCTGACAGAGTGGTACTCCTTAATGTATTTGTAAGGGATTTCCTCCTCTTCTTCCGAAGCGGAGAGGCGAGAAGGATTGGAAGACCAATATGCGGCGTGGTAAGTGTCCATGGTTCTTTTAATAAGAAATACTACACATGAACACGACTGAAATACAAAAACAATAAATGTGGAATGAACGAAACCCAAAACAGTACCGTGTGGTGAACAACACAGACACGGAAACAAACACCCACACACAAACAGTGAAACCCAGGCTACCTAAGTATGATTCTCAATCAGAGACAACTAATGACACCTGCCTCTGATTGAGAACCATTCTAGGCCAAAACATAGAAATCCCCAAATCATAGAAAATCAAACATAGACTGCCCACCCCAACTCACGCCCTGTCCATACTAAATAATGACAAAACAAAGGAAATAAAGGTCAGAACGTGACAGTATTCTATTAGCTCAACCGTCCCGTGGAAGGGACACCAACCCCGAAGAAGTTTAAAGGGATATTCAATGTCTGCTTTTACCCTCTACCAATAGGTGCCCTTCTTTGTGAGGCATTAGAAAACCTCCCTGGTCTTTGTGGTTGAATCTGATTTGAAATTCACTGCTCGACTGAGGGACCTGGATAATGTTATGTGTGGTGTACAGAGATAAAGTAGTCATTAAACAATTATGTTAAATACTATTGCAGTGTGAGTGAGTCCATGCAACTTATGTGATTTGTTAAGCACACTTTTACTCCTGAACTTGTCATAACAAAGTGGTTGAACACTTATTGACTCAGGACATTTTAGCTTTTTATTTTTAATTAACTTGTAAAATGTTCTAAAAATATAATTCCACTTTGACATTATGGAGTGTTGTGTGTGTGTAGGGCAGTGACAATTTTTTTTTATCTCATTTTGGTCCTCATCAGTGGCGTAGTGGTCTAAGGCACTTCAATTGCATTGCAGTGCTTGAGGCGTCACTACAGACCCAGGTTTGTTCCCAGGCTGTGTCACAACCAGCCGTGACCGGGAGCCACATAGGGCGGCACGCAATTGGCCCAGCATCGTCCGGGTTAGGGGAGGGGTGGCTTTACTTGGCTCATCGCGCTCTAGCGACTCCTTGTGGCGGGCCGGGCACCTGCAGGCTGATCCTGATAGTCAGTTGAACAGTGTTTCCTTCGACACAATGGTGCAGCTGGCTTCCGGGTTATGTGGGCAGGGTTAAGAATCATGGTTTGTCAGGTCATGTTTCGGAGGACGCATGACTCGTCCTTCGCCACTCCCGAGCCCGTTGGGGAGTTGCAGTGATGAGACAAGATCGCAATTTGATATCACAAAATTGTGGAGAAAAAGGTGAACTTTTGTTCTGATTAAAGTATGAATAAAACTGGCCTTCCTTAGACTAGTTGAGTATCTGGAGTATAAGCATTTGTGGATTCGATTACAGGCTCAAATGGCCAGAAACAAAGAACTTTCTTCTGAAACTCATCAGTCTATTCTTGTTCTGGGAAATCAAGGCTATTCCATGCGAGAAATTGCCAAGAAACTGAAGATCTCGTACAACGCTGTGTACTACTGTAACAGATCTCGTCCTCCTCTTCTGAGGAGGAGTAGCGAGAAGGATCAGAGGACCAATTTACAGCGTGGTAAGTGTTCATGATGTAATAGTTAATGAATTAAACTGAACACTGAAATACAAAAAACAATATTTATTTTTTATTTTTTTTTATTTCACCTTTATTTAACCAGGTAGGCTAGTTGAGAACAAGTTCTCATTTGCAACTGCGACCTGGCCAAGATAAGGCATAGCAGTGTGAACAGACAACACAGAGTTACACATGGAGTAAACAATTAACAAGTCAATAACACAGTAGAAAAAAGGGGAGTCTATATATACATTGTGTGCAAAAGGCATGAGAAGGTAGGCAAATAATTACAATTATGCAGATTAACACTGGAGTGATAAATGATCAGATGGTTATGTAAAGGTAGAGATAGAGATATTGGTGTGCAAAAGAGCAGAAAAATAAATAAATAAAAACAGTATGGGGATGAGGTAGGTGAAAATGGGTGGGCTATTTACCAATAGACTATGTACAGCTGCAGCGATCGGTTAGCTGCTCAGATAGCAGATGTTTGAAGTTGGTGAGGGAGATAAAAGTCTCCAACTTCAGCGATTTTTGCAATTCGTTCCAATCACAGGCAGCAGAGAACTGGAACGAAAGGCGGCCAAATGAGGTGTTGGCTTTAGGGATGATCAGTGAGATACACCTGCTGGAGCGCGTGCTACGGATGGGTGTTGCCATCGTAACCAGTGAACTGAGATAAGGCGGAGCTTTACCTAGCATGGACTTGTAGATGACCTGGAGCCAGTGGGTCTGGCGACGAATATGTATCGAGGGCCAGCCGACTAGAGCATACAAGTCGCAGTGGTGGGTGGTATAAGGTGCTTTAGTGACAAAACGGATGGCACTGTGATAAACTGCATCCAGTTTGCTGAGTAGAGTGTTGGAAGCAATTTTGTAGATGACATCGCCGAAGTCGAGGATCGGTAGGATAGTCAGTTTTACTAGGGTAAGTTTGGCGGCGTGAGTGAAGGAGGCTTTGTTGCGGAATAGAAAGCCGACTCTTGATTTGATTTTCGATTGGAGATGTTTGATATGGGTCTGGAAGGAGAGTTTAGAGTCTAGCCAGACACCTAGGTACTTATAGATGTCCACATATTCAAGGTCGGAACCATCCAGGGTGGTGATGCTGGTCAGGCGTGCGGGTGCAGGCAGCGAACGGTTGAAAAGCATGCATTTGGTTTTACTAGCGTTTAAGAGCAGTTGGAGGCCACGGAAGGAGTGCTGTATGGCATTGAAGCTCGTTTGGAGGTTAGATAGCACAGTGTCCAAGGACGGGCCGGAAGTATATAGAATGGTGTCGTCTGCGCATGAGAAACATCATTGATATATACAGAGAAAAGAGTCGGCCCGAGAATTGAACCCTGTGGCACCCCCATAGAGACTGCCAGAGGACCGGACAGCATGCCCTCCGATTTGACACACTGAACTCTGTCTGCAAAGTAATTGGTGAACCAGGCAAGGCAGTCATCCGAAAAACCGAGGCTACTGAGTCTGCCGATAAGAATACGGTGATTGACAGAGTCAAAAGCCTTGGCAAGGTCTATGAAGACGGCTGCACAGTACTGTCTTTTATCGATGGCGTGAACGAACGAAAAACCGAAACAGTCCTGTCTGGCGACATACACAAAGACAGAAAATAAACACCCACGAAACACAGGTGGAAAAAGGCTACCAACTAATGACACCTGCCTCTGATTGAGAACCATACTAGGCCGAACACAGAAACCAACATAGAAAAACAAACAGACTGCCCAACCCAACTCACGCCCTGACCATACTAAAATAAAGACAAAACTAAGGTCAGAACGTGACAACTACTCCCTTCACAGAACAGCGCAAACAGTTTTCAGCTGTGCTAAAATAATTGCAAAAGGGTTTTCTCATAATCAATTAGTCTTTTAAAATTATACACTTGGATTAGCTAACACAACGTGCCATTGGTGTTCCAATGGAGTGATGGTTGCTGATAATGGGCCTCTGTACACCTATGTAGATATTCCACAAAAAAATCTGTCATTTCCAGCTACAATAGTCATTTACAACATTAACAATGTTTACACTGTATTTCTGATCAATTTGATGCTATTTTAATGGACAAAAAAACGTGCTTTTCTTTCAAAAACAGGGACATTTCTAAGTGACCCCAATCTTTTGAACTGTAGTGTATATATAATCTCAATTTAATCCAATCCAATTCGACAAAATCTGGGGTGTGAATACTTTTTCAAGGCACTATATAAATACCTTAGACGCTGATGTATTCACACATTGTTTTATCTTCTGTACAAAAAGTGAAGGGACTACACATTTTGAACAAAGGTCTTGTCATTAGTTCAATCAAAATTGAGACATTAGCTGTAGAAAGATTATTAGAAAATACAATGTGTCAATGTGTTTGATATGTTTGGTAATCTTGACAGAGAAGACAAACTTAGAGTACTCCACATGGTGTCCATCACTCAACAGTCTAGTCTTTACACTTCTGCCACTATGTAATGGAAATTCTGTCTTGGCTGGGCCAGGTTGTCACATCCACTCTGAGAAATATGGGGGACATTATCCATGTAGGGACGTCTGTGTTTTCCCTTTGTTGTCTCTCCATGTTGTCCATTGGTCCTCAGACCATTCTGCTTGTGGTTTCCAGGTTGGCCACAGAGGGTTCATATGGATGTGTTGCCTGGAACCCTCTTCCCCCTGCAGATTATGAGTTTTTCCAAGAGTTGGCAGGCCATGTCTCTCACACACACACACACGCACACAAAAACTGGAATCAGAGTATGTTGGCCACAGTTCCTCTGATGCCTCATTTGATCTTTTCCTAACTGACTCCTTCAAGCATATCCAACCTCCCTGAAACATCTCTGCCAGACTTCTCCCTCTCTTCCATGCAACAGATTTCAATCCTGCTCCTACACAGACTGGTCTTGCTTTAGATGAGATGTTACACCAGGCTCCAAACCATCGCCTGCTGCCTATAAAACCTCTTACTCGCTGTTGTAGCACAACATTTGGATTATTGTGTTTCACTATTACTATTGTTTATTCACTATTATAAACTGGGTGGTTCGAGCCCTGAATGCTGATTGGCTGACAGCCATGGTATATCAGACCGTATACCACAGGTATGACAAAACATGGCCAATATACCCCAGCTAAGGGCTGTATCCAGGCATTCCGCGTTGTGTCGTGCTTAAGAACATCCCGTAGCCGTGGTATGTTGGCCATATATCACACCCCCGTGTGCCTTATTGCTTAATTATGATAACCAAAATTGCTTGTTTTTGAATTGCATTAGGTTATAGTCCATGAGCCTGATACATTTTAAACTTTATTTGACAAGTGGTTCAGAAAGGTCTTAAAATGACCTTTCAAATTATCTATAATATAACCAACTTTGAAAACCCCAGCTACAAATATTGTTTAAAAATAGCCCATATTGGAAGCTAAGCCATAGAATTCAATGTAATAGGGCAGCTATGTTTATGGGTTCTAACTTTGGTGATAGACAGTGGATTCGGAAAGTATTCAGACCCCTTGACTTTTTCCACATTTTGTTACGTCACAGCCTTATTCTAAAATTGATTAAAAAAAAAAACATTTTTCCTCATCAATCTACAGATATGTTAGCATGGAAATGTCACGACTTGGCTCCTCTTCCTGTTTGGGCGGCACTCGGCGGTCGTCGTCACCGGTCTACTAGCTGCCACCGATTCCCTTTTCATTTTCTGTTGGTTATGTCTGTATTGGTTTCACCTGTTTTTCGTTTGCGGTTTTGTTCAGGGCTATTTAAGCCTTCTATGCCCGCCTGCTTTTGTGTGGGCTTATTTTCTGTCTGTTTGTGGATGGTTGTGTTTGGTTATGTTTTTGGACTGTTTGGTATCCTGTTTTGGGGAGGTCATTATTTTCACCTGTTGTTGTTGGCGTGGCCTTATTCTTACCAGAATAAATGGTAAGGTTGAATAAGGTTGAAACACCTGCATTTTGGAGCTGACTTACTCAAGAAAACATAAGAGACCATGTTTCTATGCAGATTTATTGACTCAATGACATATACTACAATTCAAAAGTTTGGGGTCCCTTAGAAATGTACTTGTTTTGAAAGAAAAGCAAATTTGTTGTCCATTAAAATAACATCAAATTGATCAGAAATACAGTGTAGATGCTGGCCTTCTTGGCCAGCTTTCCCAGTGGAAAGAGGGGAACAGGCCAGGCAGAGACAGCAAGGGGGGTTTGTTGCTCCAGAGCCTTTCCGTTCACCTTCCCACTCCTGGGCCAGACTACACTCAATGATATGACCCACGGAAGAGATGAGTCTTCAGTAAAGACTTAAAGGTTGAGACCGAGCTTGCGTCTCTTACATGGGTAGGCAGACCATTCCATAAAAATGGAGCTCTATAGGAGAAAGCCCTGCCTCCAGCTGTTTGCTTAGAAATTCTAGGGACAATTAGGAGGCCTGCGTCTTGTGGCCATAGCGTACGTGTAGGTATATACGGCAGGACCAAAACAGAGAGATAGGTAGGAGTAAGCCCATGTAATGCTTTGTAGGTTAGCAGTAAAACCTTGAAATCAGCCATTGCCTTGACAGGAAGCCAGTGTAGGGAGGCTAGCACTGGAGTAATATGATCAAAAAAAATGTGGTTCTAGTCAGGATTCTAGCAGCCGTATATAACACTAACTGAAGTTTATTTAGTGCTTTATCCGGGTAGCCGGAAAGTAGAGAATTGCAGTAGTCTAACCTAGAAGTGATAAAAGCATGAATGATATACCTCTGTACTTTGCTCCTTTCATCTTTCCCTCAATCCTGACTGGTCTCCCAGTCCCTGCTGTTGCCACCACCATGCTTCACCGTAGGGATGGTTCTAGGTTTCCTCCAGACATGACGCTTGGCATTCAGGCCAAAGAGTTAAATCTTGGTTTCATCAGACCAGAACATTTTGTTTCTCATGGTCTGAGAGTCCTTTCGGGACCTTTTGGCAAACTCCAAGCGAGCTATCCCTTTTACTGAGGAGTGGCTTTCGTCTGGCCGCTCTACCGTAAAGGCCTGATTGGTGGAGTGCTGCAGAGATGGTTGTCCTTCTGGAAGGTTCTCCCATCTCCACAGAGAAAGTATGCAGCTCTGTCAGAGTGACCATTGGTGCCCTTCCCCAGATCTGTGCCTCCACACAATCCTGTCTCGGAGCGCTACGGACAATTCCTTTGACCTCATGGCTTGGCTTTTGCTGTGACATGCACTGTCAACTGTTGACCTTATATAGACAGGTGTCTGCCTTTCCAAATCATGTCCAATCAATTGAATTTACCATAGGTGGACTCCAATCAAGTTGTAGTAACATCTCAAGGATGATGAATGGAAACAGGATGCACCTGAGCTCATTTTCGAGTCTCATAGCAAAGGGTCTGAATACGTATGTAAATAAGGTATTTCTGTTTTTTATTTTTAATACATTTGGAAATATTTCTAAAACCCTGTTTTTTCTTTGTCATTATGGTGCATTGTGTGTATATTGACGGGGGAAATGTATTTCATCTGTAATTGTGATTTAAGGCTGTAATGTAACAAAATGTGGAAAAAGTCAAGGGGTCGGAATACTTTACGAATAAAATGTAGGCACGAAATTGTACACCAACAGCTAGAACAGGGTTTTAAAAAGATTTGTAGATATATTGCCATCCCAGAATTTACACATGAACCCCACAGAGCCTTTTCCCAATATTGTCTCCAAACAACTCAACGGGGTCTTGCTGGACCATATCTTTTTGTAATATATGTCACACCCTGACCATAGTTTGCTTTGTATGTTTCTATGTTTTGTTTGGTCAGGGTGTGATCTGAGTGGGCATTCTATGTTACATGTCTAGTTTGTCTATTTCTATGTTTGGCCTGATATGGTTCTCAATCAGAGGCAGGTGTTAGTCATTGTCTCTGATTGGGAACCATATTTAGGTAGCCTGTTGGGTTTTGTGGGGGATTGTTCCTGTCTCTGTGTTTGCACCAGATAGTGCTGTTTTGGTTTTTCATATTTCTTGTTTTGTTAGTTTGTTCATGTGTAGAGTCTTTATTAAAGAACCATGAATAATATTAATATAATAATAATATTGGTCTATCTGTTAAAACTTGTTATATTCTTCTGTATATAGACAATAATGTTATGTATGCCATTGCCACAACTGTAGACCAGGCATTGTTAGAGATGCAATCTGACTTTGTTGTTTTACAAAAAGCCCTGGTTGGTTTAAAAGATGTACTTAATGTGGGCAAGATTAAACATATGTGGTTCTCAAGTTCTCTTCTTTTTTTTTTTCAAATGGACTACTAATTTATTCGCATCTATTGGGTTCCCGCCTATAAATATCTGGGCATTTGGATTGATAAGGATGTAATGTTTAAAAAAACATTCTGATGAGTTATTGTAGTTAAAAAGCTAAGATTTAAGTGGACTTATTTTTTAGAAATATATCTATTCTCTCCCTAAACAGCAGGAAGCAGATTGTACAGTCAACTTACCTCCCAGTTCTTGACTATGGTGACACCATTTACCAGAATGCAGCAACCACTACTCTTAAACTTTTGGATTCCGTTTACCATAGAGCGCTTCGCTTTATCCCAGGTGACAGTATCAATATGAATCACTGCATCCTGTATCAAAAGGTTGGCTGGTCCTCATTAAAATCCCATTGATCACTTCACTATTCTCTTTTTGTGTACAAAGCTCTACTATACAACCTTCCAACTTACCTAACTTCGTTGTGGAAGTATAAAAACATGAGTTACCAAACTCGTTCACATGGTTGGTTAACTCTTGAGGTTCCTTGGGTCTCCTCCGAATTAGGTAAATCCACCTTCAGTTTCAATATCCCCCATTTTTGGAATAACCTGTAGAACTCCCTGCGCCTTGATTCCCTGGTGCCGCTAGGGGAGTTAAGTAGTCTGTTGATTTTGTATTGTCCTCATAATGAAAACAGCTAATACGATAACATCGTATATCATTTTAATCCGGTTACATCCATGACTATTCACATGAACTATACATATCCATTGGTTGAAGATTAAATATTGCAATTATAAATTATAACATCTTCAGAAATCAGCGATTCATGCTGCTTTTCAGGAACATTCTTGCCACATTTCTGTGAATAATTATACATCTTTATATATCTGGCACACCTGGCTCATGTGGTTGTGTATTCTACATCACTAGGAACATTTTAAGATATTTTTGGGCATACTACAATCATATTTCATACAGGTATGGTCCTGCGAAATTGTCCAATTAGACCCCATTGAGTTGTTTGGTGGCAATATTGTGAAAAGGCTTCTGTGGGGCTAATGCATACATGTTTTGATGGCTCTGTATCTACAAATCTTTTTAATACCCAAGCCTAGCTGTGTGTGTGCAATTTGGTGACTCTACTACATGGAATTCTATGGCTAAGCTTTCAACATTCAATGGCATAATATGGTCAATTTTGAAACAATAGTTGCATCTGGTAAACTGAGTTGGTTACATTATATATCATTTCAAAGGTAATAGACCTTCAAAAAAATCACTATGAGACAACACCTCTGGCTCATGGACTACTATGAACTCCTATTTAAAATACTTTACCAGATATGAGCTCAAGCCATGGTCACAATGTTATTTGAATATCAACTTTGCAATTTGGACTTGGTTAAGCTGCAAGAAAAATATGAGACCAGAGACACTATTTGTGAAGTATCTTATTTTATTTTAATTTGGCCCTCAAAAACAAAATGCATGAATAGAAGAAGCCTGCGATATATATCCAGAGCAGAAAATGAAGGCAGAGGCGCAGGCATCAAACACCATCTCTGGTACGTCTCATTGCCTCTGCGACAGGGTAGACGTCAGCCTCTGTTAACACAAGTGTCCTCAGGCTCGCTCTGTTGTGCTTCTGTGACCTATGGGAGTTTGTGAGTGAAATACTGTGAGGGAGTGGAAGAGAGTGAGAGGGGAAAAGGGAGAGAGACAAAATAGGACTATCTCACTGAGCATGTTGTGCCTACTGAGATTCACCTAGAATCTGTTGCACTTGAGGCTGCTGACCCCCCCCCCCCCCCCCGACTCTCTCTCCCACCCTGTTTATTTATTTTTGTGCTCTTTGCTCTCACTCCATCCCCTTGTTTCTTTCTCTGTTGTTTGTGTGTGTACGCTACAGAACATGTCTCCGTTGTTTTGTTTATCGCCCCTCAGCCTTGCTATGAGCCGTGCTCTAATAAAGACCATCGTTTTTTGGGTCTGACTGGTACTGATACAGACATAGTGGAGCAAATCAACACTCTTTTCCTCACTGATTACTCATTGTATAGGTAGAGAGTGGTTGGAGAGAGACAGCTCCACAGTGCTCTTGTAGTTCAATAGTTTAATATTAATGAATTATTGATTACCACCTGAGACTTAATAAACAATAGCATGACTAAGGCATGAGAATTTGGATTGCAGGTCTCCGATGGAGGATTTTGTAGATGATGATGATGCTTTCAGCATAAATTATTTGCTGCACCACTGAATATATCAAGCTATTGGACAAAATCCCACCCTTGTAGTCATTCCATACTGTCAGGAAAGTAACAATTCACTCTGTACAATAATGACTTATTGGCAACTGATCAGGGTACAACAGTACATTGATAGCAATCAGCTGAAAATGATAGAAGGTGATGACTCATAGGGCAAGGATGACCAAATGACTGGCTGTGCCCAGACAACCCAGGGACAGTGATTGACTAGGTAGATCTGGATATTATTCAGGGGGGTTTGTTTGGTACCAACAGTGATATGAAGATATGCAGAACAGTAATAGAACAATGGATGCATTTCAATGAGCGTCTACTTCTAACTGTATGGGAGGTCATCTTGTGGAGTCTTAATAAAAATAATAATATTACATTTAAATTGTAATGTGCAGTCTTGCTCACCTAGAGATCACTCTCTTTAATCTGTAGCGCATATGTGGAAAACAATCTGTGCAGCAGTTTTGAGAGCCAACACAGTTTTGATGGTACAAGTATTACATTTGATACGACAGTCTTCTTTTGCATATGATATTCTATGACGATGATCCAATCCCCCAATGAATATGCATACAGGGCATCAACAATCTTTCACCCGTCCAAACTCTTCAAACCTGGCAACCTGTGTGAGAGGCAACCCTTCCAATCCTACAGTGATAACAACTACTAACAAGGCAAGAGAAGGTGATTCTACATAATTTCATCCTGCAGACAGAAAGCTCAGAGGCCCTTGCTCAGTAATGATTCAGCAGCAGCAGTGCAGATGCAAGGCCTAGCTCTGGAACAGTGCACAGCAACACGCATTCAAAGGCAAGGTGCCGACTGCCGAATCCTTACCTCAAATAGACTCCCCCTTTTCTTTATAGACGACATGAAACAGGAAGAAGTCTGCTTCGGAGGGCACAGCCCCTCTGGCAGACATGGTATTTATGGGGAGAGAGAGTGTTGCTACTTGTTGGCTCACTACTTTTTAGACTGGATGCTCCTCAACCAGCACACTACTCAGCTATTTCAGAAGAAGCTATGTGATTTCCACATAGCATGAAAAGGCGAGGTGGGATATTAAGTACATTTTAAAGTAAAAGGGTTCAAATACAGTTACTTTCATTTGCTGATGTGATACATTTGAGGTGCCAGGTGCGTTGAGTGAAAAAGACAGATGATTGATGGCTGGGAAATCGCAGATACTTAAACCAAACTATGCCAGGGAACTCAGAAGTCCAAAGAGCCTTCCCACTGATTTGATTCTTGGGAATCCTTGCTTCATTTTCCCTTCTGCACTTCTCTGACAGGGAAAATATGCCTTGTCGTCAGTTTGGGTTAGGAACAAAGAGATGTCACGAAATGGCCCTACGTTTATTAGTGTCAAAAAGTGCAGTAGCTAGGGGGGACATAGAAGAGCTGTCTTAGGGGAAAAAGACATTGTCAAGTTTTGGGATTTTGTAGAGAAAGTTAAAGCCTTCTGCTTCTCTGACTGACAGTGACATTGGCAGTGTTTTGATGATGCAATACCAGCACCAACTCCTGTCACACTTGGTTCTCTTGGGCCTTAGTGTTGTTACCTATCTAACGAGTTTACTATTTTTAGTATAAATAATACCAGTTCAGTAGTAGCAAGACATCATGAAGACATCCTGTTGTTAACAGCTTCCAAACACTGTCTGTCTAACTTGTTGTTTCAGAGATGTAAGTTATGCATTATTTTGGTTGCGGCTTATAAACAACCGAAGACTTCAAACATCCAAATCCCATAATGCGTATCCAGGTAGAACTAAATAAACGAGGACTTAAATAATCAAAATTGATGCCAGCTGTTCATTTGTGTCAGAATGAAGAGACAAAGATGTTCTCAGTCCCTTTTTATACCTGACAAAACCAGGGAATCAGGCAACCGCTTCTCCCCAAAACATTAGTGAAAACTCCAATGGCAGGCATACAAGCAAACAAGCATACAACCAGTCAGTCAGGCATCCGGCTAAATTTGCATTCACCTGCTGAGACGCCACCACTCTGTCAGTCCTCGAGGAGCGAAGAAGGCCGTCACTCATAGTCTCTTCAAATGGTCCACACTGCTCTTGTGAAAGAGTGTGTTACTCATGGTGGTGCATTGACATAGCGCTCCGAAAGCCAAACTGTCCCACATGGCATGGTCGCACAATGCGACAGCGATATGGGAAGTATTTTTTTGAGGATCTTTCACTTCCATCAGAATGCGTTTAATTTCTGAATGAATCATTTCCTGAAGTCCTCAAAATCTCAAGCAAACCTTGATATGTAATTCCAATGCCATGTTGGAGTACTTCCCCTCTAGTATCCTAAAATGTATGGATGATGTAGCGTTATACACTGAGAGTACAAAACATTAGGAACACCTTCCAAATATTGAGTTGCTCCCCCTTTTGCTCGAAGAACAGCCTCAATTCGTTGGCACATGTTGACTTCAGTGCTTCCCACAGTTGTGTCAAGTTGACTAGATGTCCTTTGGGTGCTGGACCATTCTTGATACACACAGGAAACTGAAAAAACCCAGCAGTGTTGCAGTTCTTGACACACTCAAACTGGTGCGCCTGGCACCTACTAGCATACCCCGTTCAAAGGCAGTTAAATATTTTGTCCTACCCATTCACCAATCCATGTCTCAGTTGTCTCAAGGCTTAAAAATCCTTATTTAACCTGTCTCCTCCCCTTCATCTACACAGATTGAAGTGTATTTAACAAGTGACATCAATAAGGATTGTAGCTTTCACCTGGTCAGTCTATGTCATGGAAAGAGCAGGTGTTCCCAATGTTTTGTACACTCAGTGTATACCGTTGGCACCATACAGGCCGTTTCAAGATTTTGATGCGCAGCTCTTCTTAGTTATCCCTAATAAGCATCAGCTGTCAGAGCAGCTTACCGATCACTGCACCTGTACACAGCCCATCTGTAAATAGCCCACCCAGCTACCTCATCCCCATATTGTTATTTATTTTTGCTCTTTTGCACTCCAGTATCTCTACTTGCACATCATCTTCTGCACATCTATCACTCCAGTGTTAATGCTTAATTGTAATTATTTCGCCACTATGGCCTATTTATTGCTTTACCTCCCTAATCTTACTACATTTGCAAACACTGTATGTAGATATTTCTGTTGTGTTATTGACTGTACGTTTGTTTATCCCATGTGTAACTCTCTGTTGTTGTTTTTGTCGCACTGCTTTGCTTTACCTTGGCCAGGTCACAGTTGTAAATGAGAACTTGTTCTCAACTGGCCTACCTGGTTAAATAATGGTGAAATAAAAAAGAAACAACATATATTTTGCTCTCCAAAAACTTCACAAAAGGTTTACGGGAGAAGTTGTGCACAACCCAACTCTAACTAACAAGCTAAAAAAGATATCATTCCCTTCATCTATCACAAGGCTTAGTGTAGATGGCTTTTCCCCAGCTAGCCAAGCGGGAAAGACGTGAAGTTTGCTTTCATAGAAACGGATGTAAACTTTCTGAAATATCAAAGGAATGTTGCCATGTCCAGAAGATGCTTGCACAGCTGTCCTCTCCACTTAGCTGGCTGCATCCGACCTCTTCGGGGTGATGTTCATCAGTACTGCACACCTTGCTTGAGTCATTAAAATGTGGTTTTCAAGGTCAGATCCATGAAAACCAGCAATTAACTTATTTGACTTCCAAGAGACATTGATTCCAAATAATTGTAATGTGAATCTTACTCCCCCTTTCCCCACTAAGTTGGTGAAACTGAATGAGTTGATGAATATGACAGGAACTTTCTGAAAACAGTAAAAAAAATGTTTTTGCTAGATAGTGAAGTTAGACGTTTAGTATCATATGATAGCATACAAAGAGTGGATGATTAGGGACACAGTATTGCTTGAAAGCAAACTACATGTCCAAATTTACCCTGGTGTCTAAAAACTGTAGTGTAGAGAGTAGTGTAGTTTAATGGTAGCATAGATGTTCAGTAGATGGTATTGTTTCAGTATCTCACAACTTCATTAATTCAATTCAATAGAGATAATCTTCATTTCCAGAACTTAAACCTACAGTGTTTGCTATCACCACACACAAACTGATAAGACCAAAATGATCTCTATTGGAAACAAGTCATCTATCTGGTGCCAAGTAATGAAGCTTACCCAAATCCAACAAGTTGTTTTCCTTATCCCACGACGACTGGGGTCTGTCACGTGTAAGTGGTCCGTAGGAGGAGTACTTGGGGACTTGACAGCCCCCCTCTTTATTTAGCCCCCATTCGTATTTCCGCCTCACTCCACTGAGTCGGATAACAGCATATATATATTTTGCCTGTTATTGAGTCACCTGCTGACGTTATTTGAAATCAAGCATGACAAGATGTGGTAATAGCGGGAATTCAATGATCCATACACCTGGCTCTCCTTCACTTGAAATTAAACGAGTAGTGGTCTTGCTTACATCTTCTCAGAGGAGAGCTCCAGTAACGTTAACAGCTACTTTGTGAGTTGTTTCTTTCTCTCTTCCTCCAAATGTGTTTATCCGAATGATCACAGTCCCTCCTCCTCCAGATGCGGAGTCGAGACAAAAGTCGGGCCCTGCTGTAATTTGGTTTCAATCGGAGTCATCCTTGTCAGTTACCCAAAAAGAGATGGCCTTTGAAGTGGCATGCGGAAATATTGCCTGTCTAGTCAAGAGGTTCAGACACATTTCATAAACCAGCCTACCCCAGCAACAGAATATTCTGTGTTTTCATGTTCAGGCTTTTGATCTATATTCAGTTTCTGGGAATACAAAGGGCATAGTTTAATTCTATAGTGGTTATTTACTGTTATGATAACAGTAAGTATGCTAATTTCAAAACTTGAACATATTGTTCCTTCAGAAATCGTTCATACTTACTTACTTATTCCACATTTTGTTGCATTACAGTCTGAATTCAAAATTGATTAAATCTTTTTTTCTCACCCATCTACACACAATACCCCATAATGACAAAGAGAAAACACGTTGTTATTTTTTTTTTTAACTCTGTTTATTAGGTTTTGAACATACACACACACAGACAAGACAAAGCAATATAAATAATATACTCAACTAGAAAAAAAATACAAATAAAAATACAAATAAAAAAATAGCTTTAAAGATACCATACTTTAGACAAGTTAAACACACCGGGCAGAAGGCTACAGAGGTTAAAGGGCAATCTATAGTACAGGGACAGAGCAAAAACCTCACCATTGTTCCTGTAAACAGTCAAGGGATAAGGGTGGAGAAATGCAACCACTCACAGAGAGTCATGGCCAAAGACCGACCATCCACTGGACAAAAAAAACGTTTACAATGCTTTAAAATAAAAAAATAAAAATGATTATTCATGTAGGCGTGAACAAAATGTAAAAATGACTGGGAAAAACAAGCTCACACTTCAGTCTCTGCCTGGGCAAGATGAACAAGGCATCTGCGGACCACAATCAAAAAGCACATGGACCTTAATGCCCCCCCCCCCCCCCCCAGCAAAAACACAGAGAGAAGCTCCTCCAACCCTTAAGTCACAGACTTATTTTAGTATTAATTGGAATGCCATCAGAGGATGGACTGTTTCAAGTAAGACCGGAATGGAGCCCAAGCCTCATCAAACAGTTTGGGGTTCCCACGTGAATTTAATTTAATTTTTTCTAGTTTCAGAGAGCACAACACATCCCTCACCCAATATTTATAAGATGGTTTATAAGAAGATCTTCCAGTTCTGTAGTATTAGCCGTCTAGCTAATCCGACTGGATTCTTGATAGGGGGGTACCCATGAGCAGTACTCCAAAAAGGGCTGTAAGGGGAGACGGATCTATAACAGTGTCATATATATCAGAGAAACATTTAAATATTAATTCCCAGAAACCTGACAGTTTATGACAGCCCCAAAACATATGCAACAGTGTGGCTGGTTCCACCTTACATCTGACACAGGTAGGATCAAAATCAGAGAATATTCTTCCAAGTTTGGCCCCCGACCAGTGGATACGGTGAACCACCTTGAATTGAATGAGGCTGTGTCTAGTGCTAAAAGAGGACGAGTGCACCCTGTGCAGCACAGATTCCCAGGCGTCTTCCCCAAGTTCCTCCCCCAAATCCTTTTCCCATCGAGTCTTTAAAGGCACCATAGAAGGGTTCTGTAAGTCATGAATGATTGCATATACATCTGAAATTGCGCCCCTAGGAAGCTTGTTCAGCTCCAAGATGCTCTCTATAGCTGTATTTGCAGGCCTATTGGGAAATCCAGGTGTGTTAGCCCTGACAAAGTTTCTAGTCTGGAGATGTGGGATTGGGGGAGATTGAACTTTTCCTGCAGCTGAGAAAAAGAGGCAAATGTATCATCAAAGAATAATTGGGCTAGCGAGGAAAGGCCTAGTGAGTGCCAAATGCCAAATGCCAAAAGCCCCATCATTCAAAGATGGAGGAAATAAAATGTTCTGATTGATTGGGCCTGATAGAGAAAAGCCTCGGAGGCTAAAGGCTAAACGGAACTGATTCCAAATTTTAAGAGACTGCTTTACAATTGGGTTGGCACACCTTTTGCCTAGGGACACTAGGAGAGACGAGCACAGCACAGAGGAAAGTGCTGCAGGTTTACACGATTCAGACTCCATCTGGACCCAGAGTGGTCTAGGGCCAGTAGGATCAGTCTGCAGCCAGTACAGAACGGCTCTGAAATTTGCAGCCCAGTAGTATGTCTGAAAATTTGGTAGAGCTAAACTCCCCAATGACCTAGGCTTCTGTAAATGTTTTCTACCAATCCGTGGTACCTTGCCATCCCAAATAAAATGCATGAATGTTTGATCCAGTGAAATAAAAAAAGATTTTGGAATAAAAATGGGTAAACATTGAAATAAATATAAAAACTTGGGCAACACATTCATTTTAATGACATTAATACTTCCGATAAGAGAAAGGGGTAGCAAATTCCAAAAAGTAAAAGATTGTTTCAATCTGTCTGCTAGAGCAACAAAGTTTTCCTGAAACAAATTTGAATATTTCCTTGTCACTTTTACTCCCAAGTAAATGAATTGATCCCGGACAATCCTAAACTGAGAACTTGTGAAAGAGCACTTTAAAGCAGCCTTGTTAACCCGAAAAAGCTCACTCTTGCCTAGATTCAGCTTGTACCCTGAGATTGATCCAAACTTTTTAAGAACAGATAGGGCACGTGGCAATGAGGTATCGGGGTTGGAGATAAACAAAAGGATTATGATGATTATGCCTTGAAAGGCATCATTAGAGCGTAGTGCAATGGCGAGAGGCTCGATTGCCAAAGCAAACAACAAGGGGGAGAGTGGGCAACCCTGTCTGGATCCGCAGTGCAAGGGAAAATAGTCAGAGGACAAGTTATTAGTCCGTACCGAAGCCATGGGGGAAAAATAAAGAATCTTTATCCATGCAATGAATTTGGGGCCAAAGCCAAATCTATAAAGGGCAGCTGTTAGGTAATCCCACTCAACGCGGTCAAACGCTTTTTCGGCATCAAGTGAGACCACCACCTCCGGGTCCTCCGACGCTGGGGAGTACAGTATATTCATAAGGCGCCTAATATTGAAAAATAAATGCCTATTTCTCACAAAGCCAGTCTGGTCAGAGTGTATTACTTGGTGCAGCAAGCCTTCCATACGGATGGCTAAAAGCTTAGCTAGGATTTTGTAATCACAGTTTAAAAGCGAGATTGGGCGATAGGATCCACATTCCAGTGGGTCTTTGTTTTTCTTTAGTAGTAATGAAATTGAAGCCTGATAAAGGCTAGGCGGTAGCTTTGAAGTATTGAGGCACTCTGCAAATAGTCGAGACAAGAATGGGCAAAGCAGACCAGAAAACGTCCTGTAAAATTAGGTTGGAAAACTGTCCGGACCCGGTGATTTACCACTTTTCATTGCGGACACTGCTGTTGCAATCTCCTCAAGCGTAAATTCTTCTTCTAGACAGTCATGGGAGTCTGTATCAATTGAAGGCATATTCAAGCCATTAAAGAAGGAGTCAATCAACAAGGGGTCTTGAGGGGATTCAGAGGTGTATAGTGCAGAGTAAAATTGTTTAAATTGATCATTGATCTCTTTATGTATAACTGTGGTGGCACCAGACGGGGTCCTTATTTGTGGGATTAAACGTGAGGCCTCAGATTTACGGATCTGATGCGCAAGGAGTTTACATGCCTTGTCGCCTTGTTCATAGACTTTGTATCGAGCTCGCAAGAGTAACTGTTCAGCTTGCCTGGTAGAAAGTTAATCAAATTCAGATTGGAGTAGTTGGCGCTCTTTATGCAGATCAGAGGAAGGATCCGTAGCATACTTCTCATCCAATGTGGCTATGGACTCGCTCAGGTCCCGAAGTCGCTGGGAGCGAACTCTGTTTTGGTTGGCTGTATAAGATATAATTTGGCCACGTAGGTATGCTTTGAGAGACTCCCATATGGTAGAGCAGGACATACCTGGTGTTGAATTAGTTTCTAGGAATAAGGTCATTTCAGAAGAAATGAAATTGACAAACTCCTTATCTGAGAGTAAAATGGGGTTGAGACGCCATTGATAACACCTAGGAGGTCGCTGGGGAAACTCTAGTTCAAGCACTAATGGTGAATGGTCAGAAAACAATACTCTCATAAGTACACTGCCGAAGGTTAGGCAGAAGTTTTTTGTCCAAAAAGAAGTAATAAATCCGGGAGTATATTTGATGAACATGAGAATAAAAATAATACTGTCTATCTGTAGGATGTAGGAAACGCCAGGCCTCAAACATAGCATATTTCTGAAGAAAGGTTTGAATAAGTAGGGCACATTTAGATGGGCCTGTATTTGTTTGTGAGGACTTGTCAAGAACTGGGGACATTTTACAGTTGAAATCACCCCCTAAAATCAACAAATGAGAATCTAAATTGGGAATAGCAGACAGAAAGGAAGAAATTAAACTTGTGTCATCCCAATTGGGAGCATAAACACTAGCCAAAACAAGAGGGGTAGAAAACAGTTCACCGGTTACTATGACATATCGTCCCTTAGGATCAGCAATAACCTCAGAAGCTACAAAGGGAGTAGCTTTATCAACCAGAATAGCAGCACCTCTTGATTTACTATGAAAGTTCAAGTGGAACACTTGACCAACCCAGTCCTTACGCATCCTAAAATGCTCACCAGTCCTCAAGTGAGTCTCTTGTAGAAATGCAATATTTGCATTCAAACCCTTTAAGTGTGTCAACACCCTCTTACGCTTCACCGGGTTGTTAACCCTTTTGGTATTCCAAGAAATGTACTTGATCGTATTATTTCGGCCCCTCTGGACATTCACGTTATTCAACCCTGTCATTAGAGCATAGAATGGAAAAGCAATGAGCGCCCAAAACCCCCAGAATAACTCAGAGTAATAATGTACGGTGGTAAATGCTTGGAAAAAGTACAGGAAAAAAAACTAAAAAGACAGAATGACAACATTAGAACTGAACAATTCAACCTGCCAAATATTTTGAGTCACTGAGACAATGTGTAAACAAACTAAATAGGTGAGCGAGAGAGACCGGGCACGCACTGTGTTATGCTGTGGAGCGCACGGTGTCCCCAGTGCGGGTGCATAGCCCGGTGCGGTACATACCAGCTCCTCGCATCGGCCGGGCTAGAGTGTGCATCAAGCCAAGTGCCATGAAGCCGGCTCTACGCATATGGTCTCCAGTGCGTCTCCTTGGGCCGGCGTACATGGCACCAGCCTTACGCATGGTGTCCCCGGTCCGCCTGCACAGCCCAGTGCGGGCTATTCCACCTCGCCGCACTGGCAGGGCGATCGGGAGCATTCAACTAGGTAAGGTTGGGCAGGCTCGGTGCTCAAGAGCTCCAGTGCACCTACACAGTCCGGTCTATCCAGTGCCACCTCCACACACCAGCCCTCCGGTGGCAGCCCCCCGCACCAGGCTTCCTGTGCTTGTCCAGAGCCCAGTACTCCCTGTTTTTCCTCCCCGCACCTGCCCTGAGGTGCGTATCCTCGGTCCAGTACCACCAGCGCCGGCAGCACGCACCAGGCCTACAGTGCGCCTCGTCTGTCCAGAGCCGCTAGAGTCTCCCGTCTGTCAAGAGCCGCCAGAGTCTCCCGTCTGTCCAGAGCCGCCAGAGTCTCCCGTCTGTCCAGAGCCGCCAGAGTCTCCCGTCTGTCCAGAGCCGCCAGAGTCTCCCGTCTGTCCAGAGCCGCCAGAGTCTCCCGTCTGTCCAGAGCCGCCAGAGTCTCCCGTCTGTCCAGAGCCGCCAGAGTCTCCCGTCTGTCCAGAGCCGCCAGAGTCTCCCGTCTGTCCGGAGCCGCCAGAGTCTCCCGTCTGTCCAGAGCCGCCAGAGTCTCCCGTCTGTCCAGAGCCGCCAGAGTCTCCCGTCTGTCATGAGCCGCCAGAGTCTCCCGTCAGCCAGGGTCCTCCAGAGTCGCCAGTCAGCAAGGGTCCTCCAGAGCCGCCAGTCAGCCAGGATCCTCCAGAGCCGCCAGTCAGCCAGGATCCTCCAGAGCCGCCAGTCAGCCAGGATCCTCCAGAGCCGCCAGTCAGCCAGGATCCTCCAGAGCCGCCAGTCAGCCAGGATCCGCCAGAACCGCCATTCAGCCAGGATCCGCCAGAGCCGCCATTCAGCCAGAAGCTGCCAGAGCCGTCAACCAGCCTGAGCTACCTCTCAGTCCTGAGCTGCCCCTCAGTCCAGTGGGGCCATTTAGTAGGGTTGCCAATCTTAGGTCGGCGGCGAGGGTCGCCGTTCCTAGGATGCTACAAAAACAGACTAAGACTATGGTGGAGTGGGGACCCAGACCGTCCCCTATGGGTTTAGGTGTGCGGCCGGGAGTCCGCACCTTTGGGGGGGGGGGGGGGGGGGGGGGGGGGGGGGGTACTGTCACGCCCTGGCCTTAGTTATCTTTGTTTTCTTTATTATTTTGGTTAGGCCTGGGTGTGACATGGGTGATTTATGTGTTTTGCCTTGCCTACGGTTTTTTGTAGATTTATGGGGTTGTGTTCTTTTAGGTGTCTAGGTAAGTCTATGGTTGCCTGGATTGGTTCTCAATCAGAGGCAGGTGTTTATCATTGTCTCTGATTGGGAGCCATATTTAGGCAGCCATATTCTTTGGGTATTTGGTGGGTGATTGTTTCCTGTCTTTATGTTTTATGCACCTGTTTCGGTTTTCACGTTTATTGTTTTGTAGTTTGTTCATGTTAAGTGTCTCTTATTAAAGAACCATGAACTTCAACCACGCTGCGTTTTGGTCCGCCTCTCCTTCCCAGGAAGAAAGCCGTGACACTATCACAGCCATTAAACTCTGTAACTGTTTTGAAGTCACCATTGGCCTCATGTTGAAATCCCTGAGCGGTTTCCCTCCTCTCCGTCAACTGAGTTAGGAAGGACACCTGTATATTTGTAGTGACTGGGTGTATTGACACACCAACCAAAGTGTAATTAATAACTTCACCATGATCAAAGGGATATTCATTGTCTGTTTTTATTTTTTTACCCATCTACCAATAGGTGCCCTTCTTTGCGAGGCATTGGAAAACTTCGCTGGTCTTTGTGGTTTAATTTGGCTTTGAAATTCAGTGCTCAACTAAGGGACCTTACAGATAATGGCATGTGTGGGGTACAGAGATGAAGTAGTCATTAAAAAATCATGTTAAATACTATTATTGCACACAGTGTGAGTCCATGCAACTTATTACGTGACTTGTTATGTGACTTGATCCAAGTTCCAAGATGGCGTATCAGTCGGACGTGTGTTTTGTTGTGTCGCATGTAAATATAATTTTCCACCCGCCCGCCCGACTAGCATCACTACTCTGGACGGTTCTGACTTAGGTATTTGTAGTTGTCCACATATTCTAGGTGTCTGGTTAGACTGTAAACTCTCCTTCCAGACTCACATTAAGCATCTCCAATCCAAAATGAAATCTAGAATTGATTTCCTATTTCACAACAAAGCCTCCTTCACTCATGCTGCCAAACATACCCTCGTAAAACTGACTATCCTACCGATCCTTGACTTTGGCGATGTCATTTACAAAATAGCCTCCAACACTCTACTCAGCAAATTGGATGTAGTCTATCACAGTGCCATCCGTTTTGTCACCAAAGCCCCATATACTACCCACCACCGTGACCTGTATGCTCTTGTTGGCTGGCCCTCGCTACATATTCGTCGCCAAACCCACTGTCTCCAGGTCATCCATAAGTTTTTGCTAGGTAAAGCCCCGCCTTATCTCAGTTTACTGGTCACCATTGCAACATCCACCCATAGCACACGCTCCAGCAGGTATATTGCACTGGTCATCCCCAAAGCCAACACTTACTTTGGCCGCCTTTCCTTCCAGTTCTCTGCTGCCATTAACTGGAACGAATTGCAAAAATTACTGAAGCTGGAGACTTATATCTCCCTCTCTAACTTTAAGCATCAGCTGTCAGAGTAGCTTACCGATCACTGTACCTGTACACAGCCAATCTGTAAATAGCACACCCAACTACCTCATCCCCATATAGTTTTTTATCTTCTTGCTCTTTTGCACCCCAGTATGTCTACTTGCACATCATCATCTGCTCATCTATCACTCCAGTGTTGATGCTAGATTGTAATTATTTCACCTCTATGGCCTATTTATTGCCTTACCTCCCTACTCTTCTACATTTGCAAACAGTGTACATTGATTTTTCTGTTGTGTTACTGACTGTACGTTTGTTTATGTGTAACTGTGTTGTTTTTGTCGCACTGCTTTGCTTTACCTTGGCCAGGTCACAGTTGTAAATGAGAACTTGTTCTCAACTGGCCTACCTGGTTAAATAAAGGTGTTCTCAACTGGCCTACCTGGTTAAATAAAGGTGAAATAAAAATAAGTCAATAAAAACTTGTTAAGCACAATTTTCATTGTTAATCTATTTGTAAACATTCCTAAAAAATATCATTCTTATTTGACATAATGAGGTAATGTCTGTAGGCCAGTGACTAAATCATTTAAATGTAATCCATTTGAAATTCAAGCTGTAACACAACAACATTTGGAAAGGGTCAAGGGGTGTGAATACTTTCTGAAGGCACTGTGTGAAAATCATCTTATGTCATCTGAAATTGAGATTGGTGATTCTTCCTTTAGCCTGCTTGTTATGATAATAGTAAGTGTATATGGCAATTTCAAAACTTAGAACTCAGTCAAAGTCGTTGTGAAAAGCATCACCAATACAAAAGAGGTTGGATTTTACTTAGCAGATGGCGTAGACAGTTGTAGCACACCTGTTAAGTCCCAATGGTGTCGTATGCATCAATTCCTCCAATCATTGCAGTCCATTCATCTCTTCATTCTTTCAGTCTCATTCATGAAACGATCACAATACTGCGACAACAATACGTTTCTATATTAAAACACAAATTAATAAACAAAACATTATGATAATGTTGCACACTAGCCCCATCTATCCTTATCACTTATGAGTGCTCACTCTACATTTGTGACTCTGTTCTCAGTTCAATTACCAAGTGCTGCAACTGGGGAGTTGCCTCTCCAAAATGAATACACTTTGATCTCTTTTGAAGTTGTCAGTACTAAATAACTCTGTCACAGCCATCCACAAAAAAAGACTATTTGTTCTCTCTCCAATTGCTTTGTCATACTGACTGCCAGCTAGGATGAATAACAATTAGGTGACAGTGAATAGGATGATCTGCTTTTCTTTTCAATGGTGTCTACCGTCTTCAAACACATATTTACCATACACATTTTCACTCCGCCTTGTACGCACAGACACTCAGACGCATTTAACAGTTCAACGTAAATGTGACAAAGCACTTTTACTGTGAAAAAATATCAAATACACCTTCAAAAGAGAGCCTTTAGATTACATTGTCACATTCCAGCAGTTACCTGGTTACTTTTATTTCTGTTTGTATTAAACATACACAGAACTGTTTTGTTGTTGATTATTTGACATTTTACTGCATTGTTAGGAGCTAGCAATATAAGCACTTCGCTGCACACGCTATAACATCTCCTAAACTGTGTACGCGTCCAATAAACTTTGATTTTAACATTATCATTGAAAACATGATAATGTCTACTTAAACAGATGTCCAAGAATGCTATTTTATTGCATTAGTGAGTATTTGCAGACATTCCACTATTAGCTATGGTTAGAGAGATGATGTGGCTAAAATGTAAAGCATCTTTCTGTATTATGCCTATTGTAATTGTCATGGTCCTGGTGCTATCAGTGAAGTGTATCCTTATGGTGGGAGGTTTGTGGCCTGAACCCAAGCTGAACTCTTCAGTCTGTCTGAGCTGTGACAGTATTGTTTAATGCACTTACCTCATACAATGTACTTAGTTCCATAATCATTTTTAAATCAGGTCTTGGAGATTAACAGTACTTACAGTATAAAAGGATATCTGTCATTGGGTTTTCTGGTGCAAAATATATGTTGGTATTTTTTGTGTGATTAACAAACAAATTGAAAAACATGATTTGGTCTTTCCATTTTGGCCTTATGAATGTGGGCCTTGGCAGTGGTTGTGCAGGAGGGAGCTCCTAGCTTTGCTAGTGGGACAGAGTGAAATCAGTGATCTTGTCCCGCTCACTCTAGCCCTGCATGCTATCAGAGCCAGCCACACTAATGTGATGGACATAGCAGACATTCACCGCTTCTTTTACCAACAGTGCTTCCAGATTGGTTAGCTCTACAAACATGGGCACCGCGCAAAGCTTCTCTCAAGCCACCACCAGGCAGGCACAATGTTGTTCAATGCCAACTGGCAAGATAATAAAATGGCTGCCAGACACTTTGTCAATATTTCTCTCTTTGCACAGAGTGTGCGCCTGGCTAGCTGCTCCCTGATAGAAGTAATGTTGACTGAATGGGTTTGAGCAGCCCAATGGGCACAGAAGTAATTTCAACATCTAGTTTTGGTTTACATTTGGTTGAGTTGTCAACTAACATGAATTCACAAAACATTTCACCATGTCATTAGATTTAGGTTGAAAGTAGGGTGAAAATAAGATATTCCCTCACGTTGATTACTTTTTTCAAATCCAATCAGTGTTCCACGTTGATTCAACGTCATCACATTGACTTATTATATTTTTAAATGGATGTGGAAATAATGCTGTTCAACCAGGTTTTGCCCAGTGGGATGCCTCTGGTGTGGCGCCTCTGGTGTGGTGCCTCTGGTGTGGTGCCTCTGGTGTGGTGCCTCTGGTGTGATGCCTCTGGTGTGATGCCTCTGGTGTGTTGCCTCTGGTGTGGTGCCTCTGGTGTGATGCCTCTGGTGTGGTGCCTCTGGTGTGGTGCCTCTGGTGTGGTGCCTCTGGTGTGGTGCCTCTGGTGTGGTGCCTCTGGTGTGATGCCTCTGGTGTGTTGCCTCTGGTGTGGTGCCTCTGGTGTGATGCCTCTGGTGTGGTGCCTCTGGTGTGGTGCCTCTGGTGTGGTGCCTCTGGTGTGATGCCTCTGGTGTGGCACGCCAGACCACAGGAGAGGAGAGCGGGGAGGAGCAGATGGGGGAGATACTCCAGCAAAGCAGTTCATTAAAAACAGATGCTGAGTGAATGTGGCGGTGGGAGAGTTCAGGACAGCACACCATGCACAATAGAGATGGCAGTGGCATTGCACTCTATACCACTGTACCTCTAGTCTGTACTGGCCAAAGACCTGTGGAGTTGGGCCATGTTCAGGAGTTGTTCTTTTCATCATTTAGCTGTGCACATAATTGATTTACGAGCTGCAGAATGCAGTCTGGGTTTGTTGAGGTCTAGGATGCTGCAGAAAATAAATATTGACAAGATAGCACATGCTGAAAAATGTTGCTTTTATTATCCAAACATTCTGCTCATATATCGAACGGCTTAGTACTTTATATACAGTATACTCAATTAATGATATACTGAACACATTTTTATGTCCAGCGCTTTTCATTTTCCAAGAACAGATTTGCTAAAAGTATTTGTTTATTTTCTTCCTAGTGTTATCACATGATTTTTAGTATCGTGGTATTTGTTGTATTGGGAGTCAGATACAATAAACTTAACAAAAGCACAAAATGATTTTCATTTGCTTCCTATAACTTTTTGTGTAATATTTGTTACTTGGGTACATTAATTCAAGACAGAGTGAGGAGCTATAGGTACTGCCCGAGGCATTCTAGGACCATAAGCTCTCTAACAGAAATGTAGGAGCTACTGTCTGCTCACCTACTGTCTCCTTGTTAACAAAGCGCAGTGACACAGAATGCAATCCAAGTCCTCTAGTTAATTATACACTATGGCTTTTATTGGATGGATTCCTAATGCTTTAATTTATGTCCATTTAATTAATCTTGTCACTTTTAATAACCAGTCCTATTCATTTAACAAGGGGAAATGGAGCAGTATTGTTAGCAATAAAGGTAACAATGTTCCTCCAGAGGCCTACTGCATGTTTTGACAGAGCCCATACTCTTGGTTTCTGGTTGTATTAGTGCTTTGTGTGTTATTGAATTGTTGTGGATGTTCTGCATTGTGATATAGTTACAAATGTCATCTCATCTATTAAAAAAGGTGAAGATGGTTGTGATATAGAATTGTTACTGTTTCAGCCTGACTATTGTGGTGCCATACAGCCAGATTGCATAGGCATATATTTTTTTAACCCATATTGAGGGGTCAAGCTGTCAAGCACGTTAAGTGATGTAGGTCCAGTTAACAGTGCAGAAGGCTAATAGACTTAGAAAGTGACTTTCAGTGCTTATGGAGGTCTCTGTTGGCTTGAATACGTATTATAATATGTTGTATATTATGCTTGGTCAATGTCAGGCATATAGAATTGGATATAATGTGATCTCATTACCAAAAGCCTAGAGCATACTCTGTAAAGCTGTCCAGTGAGTAGACTATTGTTAGAGGACAACTGCCCAGAAGTGGCCTTTGCGCCCAATGTTTCCTGCACTTGTGTGCATAGCATGTGCACAGGTTATCACCACAAGATTAGACTTTCTCTTGCTTTCAATCATTAAATAACAGGCAAGTGTATGAAGCTCCTCAATGTAATGATCCCTGGCAACTTGGAAAGTTCAAAGTAAATTGGCAAGGGCAAAGAAAAGGACCATCTCTGGGTTTTCGCCACTGATCAAAATAGATAAATCAGCCAGTTTTGTTAAATAGAATTTCCATCACTGCTCAACCAGTCCCACAAATAGGTTATCTAGGATAATGGCTGTGAGGCTTCATTACCTCCTTATCAAATTAGATTTCTCTTTCTCCTCGAGGCAGATTGGAGAATGATTACTGATTTAACCAAGAAGGCTCTTCAAAACTCCCAAAATTTAGAAATGCTCTAATGAAAGGGAAATTAGTCTATTTCATCCTCAGACTTTGCTAAATCACTCCACATAAAAAGAGGAGTACTGTATAAAGAGATGAATATGAGGGATGTGATTGTGTCTGTCTGTGACTGTCTTTTTGGCGTTCTGAAGTATATATGAATCAACTTCAAACGCTTCACAGATAAGTTGAAACTCCATATGGTTAAAGTATGGTTTAACTACACTGAATAAAAATATAAAATGCAACATGTAAAGTGTTGGGCCCATGTTTCATGAGCTGAAATAATAGATCAGAGAAATGTTCCATATGCACAAATAGCTTATTTCTGTTTTTTTGTGCACAAATTTGTTTATATCCCTGTTAGTGAGCATTTTCTCCTTTGCCAAGATAATCCAGCCACCTGACAGGTGTGGCATATCAAGAAGCTGAACAGCATGATCAGTACACAGGTGCACCTTGTGCTGGGGACAATAAAAGGTCACTCTAAAATGTGCAGTTTTGTCACACAACACAATGCCACAAATGTCTTAAGTTGAGGGAGCGTGCAATTGGCATGCTGACTGCAGAAATGTCCACCAGAGCTGTTGCCAGAGAACTGAATGTTCATTTTTAAACCATAAGCCTGCTCCATCATCGTTTCAGATAATTTGGCAATACATCTAACTGGCCTCACAACCGTATACTAAGTGTTTGGTGTCGTGTGGGCGAGCGGAGTGCTAATGTCAACATTGTGAACGGAGTGTCACATGGTGGCGGTGGGGTTATGGTATGGGCAGGCATAAGTTACGGACAACGAACACAATTGCATTTTATCAATGGCAATTTGAATGCACAGAGATAACGTGACGAGATCCTGAGGTGCATTGTTGTGCCATTCATCCACCGCCATCAATTCATGTTTCAGCATGATAATGCAACACCCCATGTTGCAAGGATCTGGAAGCTGAAAATGTCCCAGTTCTTCCATGGCCTGCATACTCACCAGACATGTCACCCATTGAGCATGTCTTGCATGCTCTGGATTGATGTGTACGACAGCATGTTCTGGTTCCCGCCGATATCCAGCAACGTCGCACAGCCATTGAAGAGCAGTGGGTCAACATTCCACAATCAACAGCCTGATCAACTCTATGCGAAGGAAATATGTTGCACTGCATGGTCACATCAGATACTGACTGGTTTTCTGATCCACTCCCCTACCTTTTTTATAAAGGTATGTGAACAACAGATTCATATCTGTATTCTCAGTCATGTGAAATCAATAGATTAGGGCCTAATTTATTTATTTCATTGGCTGATTTCCTTATATGAACTGTAACTCAGTAAAAACGTTGATATTGTTGCATGTTGCATTTAGATTTTTGTTCAGTTAAAGTTATTCTGGGCTGCATTTTACAATGAGCATAGATATATAGAACCACATACGCAATCTCTGTTATTGCTACAGTATGTTACATGCTGTGCCAATGACATTCCTGAGGTAATATAGTGTGCCAATATTCTTGGAAAGTGGATTGTGTGAAATTCTATAAAATGTAGACACAACTGGAGATACCTTGTCATTTTCGGAGATCTGGTATTGACACAAGAGTGTTACTATAGCTAGCAAAATTGGGTAGGGACAGTTGCTAACTAGCTATCAAGCTAGCTAAATAACTTGGCTCATGTTGGGAACACATTTACAGCCAGTTAAGCGCTGCTCCACTCTTTACTAACAAACTGGTATCTTCACTAATGTTTACAATTTGATGTTTGCGACATCTCCACATCCAAAGCATTTTGAAATTCAAATAGATACAGTACCAGTCAAAATTTTGGGACACACCTACTCATTCAAGGTTTTCTTTTTTACTATTTTGTACATTGTAGAATAATAGTGAAGACATCAAAACTATGAAAGAGCACATATGGAATCATATAGTGACCAAAAAAAATTTTTTATATTTGAGATTCTTCAAGGTACTGACCCTTTGCCTTCATGACAGCTTCATGAGGAACGCTTTCCAACAGTCTTGAAGGAGTTCCCACATATTCTGATCATTTGTTGGCTTCGTTTCCTTCTCTCTGTGGTACAAGTCAAACCATCTCAATTTGGTTGAGGTCGGGTGAATGTGGAGGCCAGGTCATCTGATGCAGCACTCCATGCAGCACTCCACTCCATCTATTGGTCAAATAGCCCTTAAACAGACTGGAGATGTGTTTTGGGTCATTGTCCTGTTGAAAAACAAATGGTAGTCCCACTAAGCCCAAACCAGATGGGATAGCGTATTGCTGAAGAATGCTGCGGTAGACATGCTGGTTAAGTGTGCCTTGAATTCTAAATAAAATCACTGACAGTGTCACCATCAAAGCACCCCCCACCATTACACCTCCTCCTCCATGCTTCACGGTGGGAACCACACATGCAGAGATCATCCGTTCACCTACTCTGCGTCTCACAAAGACACAGTATCAAGGCACAAGATGAGACTCAAATGCAGATAGTTGGAGTCTTACAATGTTTATTAATCCAAAGGGGTAGGCAAGAGAATGGTCGTGGACAGGCAAAAAGGTCAAACCAGATCAGAGTCCAGGAGGTACAGAGTGGCAGACGGGCTTGTGGTCAAGGCAGGCAGAATGGTCAGGCAGGTGGGTACAAAGTCCAGAAACAGGCAAGGGTCAAAACCAGGAGGACTAGAAAAAGGAGAATTAAAAAAGCAGGAGAACAGGAAAAACGCTGGTTGATTTGGAAACATACAAGACAAACTGGCACAGAGAGACAGGAAATACACTGGGGGAAACAAGCGACATCTGGAGGGGGTGGAGACAATAACGAGGACAGGTGAAACTGATCAGGGTGTGACACACGGCAGTTGGAACCAAAAATCTCAAATTTTGACTCATCAGACCAAAGGACAGATTTCCACCAGTCTAATGTCCATTGCTCGTGTTTCTTTACACACGCAAGTCTCTTTTTCTTATTGTTGTCCTTTAGTAGTGGTTTCTTTGCAGCAATTCAACCATGAAGGCCTGATTCACGCAGTCTCCTCTGAACAGTTGATGTTGAGATGTCTGTTACTTAAACTCTGTGAAGCATTTATTTGGGCTGCAATCTGAGGTACAGTTAACTCTAATGAACTTAACTCTGCGTCTTCCTTTCCTGTGGCGGTCCTCATGGGAGACAGTCATCATAGCGGTTGATGGTTTTTGCATCTGCACTTGAAAAAACTTTCAAAGTTCTTGAAGTTTTCTTAATTGACTGACCTTCATGTCTTAAAGGGATGATGGACTGTCATTTCTTTTTGCTTATTTGAGCTGTTCTTGCCTTAATATGAACTTGATCTTTTAGTGCTATCTTCTGTATACCAACCTTACCTTGTCACAACACAACTGACTGACTCAAATGCATTAAGAAGGAAAAAATTACACAAATTAACTTGACAAGGCACACCTGTTAATTGAAATGCATTCCAGGTGACTACCTCCTGAAGCTTGTTGAGAGAATGCCAAGAGTGTGAAAAGCTGTCATTACGGCAAAGGATGGCTATTTGAAGAATCTCAAGTATAACATATATTTTGATTTGTTATAACACTTCTTTGGTTACTACATTATTCCATGTGTTATTTCATAGTTTTGATGTCTTCACCATTTTACAATGTAGAGAATAGTAAAAATAAAGAAAAACCCTTGAATTAGTAGGTGTCCAAATTTTTGACTGGTACTGTATGTAGAATCACCTAGTATGAAAAATATATCATTAGCCAGTGCGAGTGAGGATAGGAGACACTTAAAACATTTGCTGTCTGTTGGTTGACAGTATTAGTAGTAGCTTCTTTGGATATCACCTCAAGGGTCCCGAAGTAATTTAAGCTAGTATTCCCACAGTTTATGCTCTGGCAATTTAAGGCCCTGGTCTGCAAGGGGCTTCAGTGGGCAATCCAGTTTGACAAATGGCCAAAGTGACAGCACTCTGTCACAAACTCACTCAACAACTCAGCGATAGCTCGCTCTACCCAGTAGTAGTGCCTGCCTCTCTGAATGATGAAACAGGAGACAAAGTAATAGATGCGACCAGGAGACAGGCCCAAGAGAGGTCAAACAATTGTACCTGTCAGAAGCTGTAAATTCTTGCCAAGCCCCCTCGAGGACTCCTCAGAATGCATGACCTTAAATTACTCTGCTAGAGTATATCCCTTCCCCACTTTGCTCTTCAGCTAATTAGTCAAAAGTAACAAGAAAGACTAGCCTTTATTAGCTTTGGAATGCAATCAATCACTGCCGTGCAGTTAATTGGTACGGAAAAAGGGCAGAGCTAATTGTCCACTGAAATGTACTTCCAGCCAATCAGTTTCATTATCTCGGCATAGGCCAGATGCTAAATTAGATGCAATGAAGTTAAACATGTAGTCGTTTGCACGTTTTGGGAGGTAATGTGAGATGCGCTTATCTCTTTGATACTACATATCCCTGAGCCTCGGCTTGATTCCTTTTTACTTTGATTTATGCTTTAGTTGCGTGATCCCGACAGGTTTTTATTTTGTAATGATGTACAAATCGAATACCAATATACAGTGGGGTCTGAAATTATTGATACCCTTGATAAAGATGAGCAGTAATGACTGTATAAAGTAAATAATTCAAATACTGAGCTATATTATTGTATGCAATTTTTCTTTGAAAATGTTGGCTAGGTTGTGTTTAGGAGGACGCACGGCTCTCGACCTTCACCTCTCCCGAGTCCTCTCCTAAACTGCAAACACATCCAACAAGTTTGAAAGTATATACTGAAGAGCTGCGCTACAGTGCAATAGAAAGGCAATGTTCCCGCGCTGCATATGTCGGCTCAATCGGAAATTAGCATTACATTTCAATCGTGCTAGAGTGCTGAACTTAAGCAATATGGATTGAATCCCTACCATAGCAACAATCTTTAATGCAAAAGTCAAATCTAATGATCGAATAAATAATGCATGTACTCACTACAAAGTCTTGCTACAGGCATTGATTTGATAGGTTGATTAGATTAGATTAGAGAGGCAGAGATGCTGGTTCAAATCCCAGGGCTGATGTGGAAAATCTGGAGGGAGTATTTGTGACCCCTGATTTTGAAGTCATGTCAATCAAATTTGTTATAGTTCCAATTTGTCTGTGAGGCCTCTTTTAGAGTGAAGGCCTTTTGATCAGGTATGCGCTACTTACAAAACACAAATTCTCAGTAAGGCTTTGACAAGTCACAACTGATCCTACTTGAAAAAGTCTACAATTGAAACATACATTCAGACGTAAGATTCTGTATGCTGACGTGTCATCAAAAGTGAGCTTTTAATGCTGTAAGCAACACAAACATAGCGCCTGAGGCTAGTGCTAGGAAGGGATGTTATACATTATGCGAGAGTCTAAACACAAATGCAAACATTGTGAATGTATTGTAATATCATTTATTTTTGTCCTGTTACGTTAGCCACATACTATGACGGACTATGTGTCTAATCATAAAAATCATATTTGTCCTTGCTCTCCCACATCTTCAAAAACATTCACAGTAATATTTGTACATCCAGTTGCAGGTTTTTCCTTCCCTTTTAATGTTTCCCTTTGATTTTCCTATTACCAGGTGATGAAATTACTTCTCTGTGCTTGCTTACCTTGAATGACTGGGATGGAATGCAATGCATCCTGTTGTTGCTTTCTTTCTGAAGACACTTCTACACATGGTTTAGAGCTACAAAACTTTTGCACAGTTTAAAGCAACATTATGCTCCCAGAAATGTGGTTAGCCAAGTCATTATCACAGTAGAGGTTTGGCTATATTACCCCAAATTTAGGACATATTAGTGTTAAACTGTAGTCATTTGAAATCTTACAGGAAAAAAGTATTTCGTACCTGCAACTCACAACAAGTCTGCAGTAACAAACACATGTAGAGATTCATTTTACTAGGTTTGAGTTTAAATCTGAGGAGAATTTACCAATCAAAATATGAGGTCTACCAGGCTACAAACTGATGAGTTTGCACTAGGCTAACCTTTCCACGATTCAGTCCACTGTGAAATTATGTTGTTAGCCTCCAGTGTGGGTAGCCTACCTGATGAGTTTGCTGAGGTGGAGAGTAAAGTGCTGGGTGGACACGGTTCAGGTAGGGTAAGGAGAAGTACTTCAGGTAGTGGGCTCTAACAACTAGATCTCGATTCCCTCTAGAAGCTAGAGCCCTATGCTATTCCCACTGTCTGGCCAAATCCACACAGTGGCACAGTGTTGCTTTATAGTTCCATAGAATTATAGTTTCTCTGACTTCCTCTAGGCACCCTTTACAGTGAAACTTTTCAGTTAGAAATGTATTTTTCATGAATGAAACACTGATATAAACCAAGTGTTTATTTGGTGTTTAGTAAACACGGAGATGTCAATCTGACCACCTCCATGGTCACACATCGTTTAACGTTATCACATCTCATGACCATAATACAATCTTGATTTCATAGCAAAAATAAAAACAGCACTCTGTGGTCTATCTATTCAACATCCTGCTCTCCATCTCTCTGCTGTCTGTCTGTGGACTGTGGTTACTGAGAGAATGATTTCACCCGTCATGCCCCAGTGCCTCCGTCGCCATACCATATGATGCATTGTCTATTAGGCTGAGAAAGAGTGAGAAACAGATAGCGAGACACAGAGACTGGAGTCATTGTGTGGGCTAAATACTGTCCCCCCGAAGCCTCGGCGCAATTACTCTTCCCTCCACGTACTGGGTTATCTGTTCCCTTGTACATGAAAGCAATAACGTCTTCAAAAGGGCAAAGGCAGACAGGGCTCTCTGCAGGGATGCAGAGCGAGCCAGCTTCGGGGAGTCTCTGTCAAGACACATTATCTCTGAGAATTAACAAGGTAAAGAAAGTCTGCCAAAGACAATTTTTCCACAAGACAATCAACTAAAGGACTATTTTGGTAGGAAGAAGAAATCACACTCCATTTTGAAATTGTGTACTGCAGCAATGACCTGCAGCGGAATCTATGGGAACAAACATCCTTACATGCAATCTCGATATTACCGATATGGGCGCGTCACTAATGTCGGAAAGGTAAAATTCACAACAACAAAATGGCCAAACAGTAAATAACATCAAGGTTATTGGGCACATAAAATCGGAGATGGCGCTTAAACGCTTGCTTGACACAGAAAAATGGTGGTACCCACACGGAGGGGAGATAAATTCCTTGTGTTCCCTCCTTGTCCTTTTCCCCGTTAACCTCCTCTTACTGGTTGCCTGCCCCGCTTGTCCGCGGTATCTAGCTGGTTTGCGTGATTGGTGGCAGGGAACACTGACAGATCATCATTTTGTCAAAGCACTCCTGTCACAGTTGTTGGTGTTAATGCCTTGTAAAAAAACAATTCCCCTTGTTCCACTTCTCTGAAGCTTTCCAATAAACACAGGTTTTTCTATATGGTTTGCTTTTCCAAAAGCGACCTGGCCCTGAAATCACAGGGAATTTGTGGTTTGAGACCGAATATACAGTGCATTCGGGAAGTATTCAGACCCCTTGACTTTTCACACATTTTGGTACATTACAGCCTTATTCTAAAATTGATTCAATTGTTTTTTTCTTCTCATCAATCTACACACAATACCCCAAAAACAGGTTTCTAGACATTTTTGATGCACAGCAGCAAAAAGTCTCCAGATAAAGTTTCCAGATATGTTCCATTGGTTTCATGTCCGGGCTCTGCCTGGGCCACTCAAGGACATTCAGAGACTTGTCCCAAAGCCACTCCTGCGTTGTCTTGGCTGTGTGCTTAGGTTCGTTGCCCTGTTGGAATGTGAACCTCTGCCCCAGTTTGAGGTCCTGAGCGCTCTGGAGCAGATTTTCATTAAGGATCTCTCTGTACTTTGCTCCGTACATCTTTCCCTCAATCCTGACTAGTCTCCCAGTCCCTGCCCAAAAAAAACATCCCCACAGCATGATGCTGCCACCACAATGCTTCACCGTAGGGGTGGTGCCAGGTTTCCTGCAGATGTGACGCTTGGCATTCAGGCGAACAAGTTCAATCTTGGTTTTATCAGACCAGATAATCTGAGAGTCCTTTAGGTGCCTTTTGGTAAACTCCAAGCAAGCTGTCATGTGCCTTTTACTGAGGAGTGGTTTCTATCTAGCCATGCTACCATAAAGGCCTGATTGGTGGAGTGCTGCAGTGATGGTTGTCCTTCTGGAAGGTTCTCCCATCTCCACAGAGGATCTCTGGAGCTCTGTCAGAATGGCCATCGGGTTCTCGGTCACCTCCCTGATCAAGGCCCTTCTCCCCCGGACGGCCAGCTATAGGAAGAGTCTTGGTGGTTCCAAACTTCTTATATTTAAGAATGATGGAGGCCACTGTCTTCTTGGGGACCTTCAGTGCTGCAGATATTTTTGGTACCTTTCCCCAGATCGGTGCCTCACAACACAATCCTGTCTCGGGGCACTATGGACAATTCCTTTGATCTCATTGCTTGGTTTTTGCTCTGACATGCACTGTCAACTGTGGGACCTTATATAGACAGGAGTGTGCCTTTCCAAATCATGTCCAATCAATTGCCTTTACCACAGGTGGACTCCAATCAAGTTGTAGAAACATATCAAGGATGATGAATGGAAACAAGATGCATCTGAGCTCAGTTTCGAGTCTCATAGCAAAGGATCTGAATACTTATGTAAATAAGGCATTTCTGTTTTTAATTTTTAATACATTTGCAAAAATGTCAGAACCTGTTTTTGCTTTTGTCATTATGGGGTATTGTGTGTAGATTGATGATGAAAAAAAGTTACTTAAACAATTTTAGAATAAGACTGTCTGAATACTTTCCGAATGCACTGTACGCATTTGACTGAGACTTGGAGAACTGTAAATTGTGTCTGCCGGATTGTAGGCTGTGTACTTTTAATTGCAGTTCAAATATATGAGTTATTCCCATCTGAGCTGAGTGATATGGATGCCAATAGGTAATTTCCAGAATGAGACTGACTTACGGAGATGCTGTTTCATGGTTCCTGAACATAGTCTTTCATGGCTGTTTTCTGCAGTCTTTATCTAACTCCTTAGACCTGGGTCATCTCCACCCATTTGCTCTGCTCAGATGTTTCTCTAAAGGGGCAATGGCACAATACAAAACACTACAGTCAAGGATGTGTGCAAAGATGTCAAGGATATGTCAAATATTTACTCAATATTCTTTGGCAATTCATTATACATAAAAAGACATGTATTGCCATGGCTGCCATGTCCCAAAGGGACTATTATTTGCTGGGAACTACTGTATCAAACTCCTTCCAACTGTTTGCAAACGTCCATCTGGCTTGTGTATGCTTAGCAGTTTTGAATGCCCCTTGGGACTGAGCCACCTCATTTTGAAAGGGTAACTCTGACACAAGTTACCTCACTGGTGTTCATGGTACCGTTCATGTTTCACAGAAATATGAATGAACTAACAATACTTTGATGTGACAGGGTTATATAGAGACGTTTAATGTGGGATCTTCATTTGATCTGTATGTTTGAAAGTGATGCCTCCTGTATTTTGGCATATGAATACCCAACCCCCTCCTACAGGTGGGTATACTCCATACCATTATCAAATTGTAACTGTCTCACCAGCTTGAGTAGGAAGGTGACAAGGGGGTGTATTATTTTTTAGGACACTGGTAAGTAGGAGTGTGTGTGTGTGTGTGTGTGTGTGTGTGTGTGTGTGTGTGTGTGTGTGTGTGTGTGTGTGTGTGTGTGTGTGTGTGTGTGTGTGTGTGTGTGTGTGTGTGTGTGTGTGTGTGTGTCTGTAAATAGCACATCTCTGATGACACAGTTCTCTCTTCTACCTCTCTCTCACTTTTCTCTCCCTCCTTCCCTCTCTGCATGAGTCTCCTACACTGTCAAAGCTTTAATCTGACAAGTTCCTGGCCCACCGCTTCAGAAAGCTTAAATTGAAGGAAATTCAACAATACCTTTCCATTCTCTCCCCATCCTCTCCCCTCTCCCATCCTCACCCCTCACTTGATACTCTTACCTCCCCTGTCTTCTCCCCTCACCCCACCCTCTCCCTTCCCTCTGTGAAACCCCGAGACCCTTGGAGCTAAACCCAGAATAAAAACTGTCAACCTCCACTAGACAAAATACACAAAATGCATCCTTCTAATTAAGTACATTTCTCAGTATTCTTATTCAAACATCTCCAGCTTGGACACTTTGGAAGCATTAAAGATCCTCACACTTTTGAAAACCTTTAATAGCGGCTTAGGGAATAAAATTGGGTTTGCTGAGTATTTGCTGAGTATTTTTCCTCTCCAAATCTCTTAAAAACTGCAGACTAGTTCACAAGAGTCTTCATTGGGAGCTGTTGGTGGATAAATAGGGCCTACTTATTTTTGTTTTGAGGTGCAGTCCACTCTTTTTTTACCGCCAAAAATGTTTATGCTAATTAGAGTTGAGCTCTTGGATTGAGATCAGGTACAAGACCAGAAGTTTAGGCATTTTAATCAAGCACTGCCCTTTAATGTGTGTTGATGACTTCACATCCAACACTACTGAGTATTACAAGTGGTATCTTTAGGGGCATTGGTATTTGAGGGTCAGGGCAACCTTAGCCTTCTGAAGTCTGAGCACTCTTGACTTGATAAACAAAGGAGTTTTGCGGAACAAAGACGCTTAAATCAATTGCTACTTATCTCCTTTTAGCCCACACTTGTTAGACCAACCAGACAACGAAAGGTCAAGTCTTTCGAATAAAAATAAATTGCCAAACATTGTGAATGTGAGAGCCAGTTACTCTTTTCACTTAGTGTAGAGGGGAAAACAATTTAGCTCTCGTTAAATATATTTACTACAATCTGTATAACTGCTCCTTACAGACTTATTTTCTTGGTTGTAGTTGACACAAATAACAACAGTTATATTGATACATATGAGTTGACCCAGATGCATAAGGACAATAAATACATTTAAGTACATTATATTTAATTTCAACTCTCCCACACATCTTTAAAAAAAACATTTCATATTTAAAAAAAATAAAAAATAAGACTTAATGAGAAACATATGAAGGGCATAGGCTGCTGCATGTATATGAATGTAAATAGCATAAAAATAGAACAGCTCCCTCTTCCCCCCCAAACACAACCACCCACACCAAATCATGTCAAACTGCACTAACAGAGTGTCACCGACAGCAAATTGTCATGGTCACTCCTGACATGAAGGCTGATATCGCAGCATATCACACTGTATGTAGAATCCAACACACCTGAATAGGAATCGTGATCTACCTGTGCCTTTCTGGACATCGATCGAAGGTGTCATCTCAAGAGCGCATTGAGCACATTGAGCAAAGGCAGTTACAGAAGAGTGCATTGAGCAAAGGCAGTTACAGAAGAGTGCATTGAGCAAAGGCAGTTACAGAAGAGTGCATTGAGCAAAGGTAGTTACAGAAGAGTGCATTGAGCAAAGGCAGTTACAGAAGTACTTAGTAGACAGAGAAATACGCTCTCATAGGGGAGAATCATAACTCCCAGTATCTGACCTCTGGAGCTGGAGTTGGTGTTGAGGTATCAAAACACTTTGAAGTTCAATAATGAGGATGACTGCGAACACAGCTGTCTGTAAATACATCAAGGCAACATTATAGCTCTCACTCAACATGAATAAGAAAACAAAACAGACAGCGGGATTGACAAACTGAATCCTTTGATATTCACCAGTTTGTTGACAGATACTGATGTACTTGACTGACTGTGAATATGCTGTCAGCGTTTGTGCACACTTGCGCGCCTATTTGCCAGCACACATGTTTGGGTTTAAGGCTTTCTGAACACAAGTTATTTTTGGAATACGTATTGGATTCAAATTCCAAAAGAGAACAGGCGTCCAAATCCTTTGGTTTCTGACTACAAATGTCAAGTGTGTCTTAGTATCATATCCCCATCACTGCCATTTGATTGGGAAACAGAAAACAACAACAACCCACCATTAAAAAAAAAAATGGTGCCCGGAAGAGGAATGCAAATAGAATCTTTAAATGCAGAAATGAAGCTTCGTATTTGAGTGAAGTCAGGGACCTGGAGTCATGTCAAGACTCCCCTTCATTTCATCTTGGTGCCAGCCACTTAACCAGATGTCCAGCAACATGGCTGCGTGTGTCTGGCCCCTTTGTGGATCCTGCCAAAGGCTGTGGGAATAATTCAAAAATAGTGCTTGACGGCCAGGGCCTGGTTGAGTCCCTCTACATTCAGCACAGGCACAAACACAAACAGTTGTGTACACACACACACACACACACACACACACACACACACACACACACACACACACACACACACACACACACACACACACACACACACACACACACACACACACACACACACACACACACACACACACACACACAGACGTGCCATATGCACACACAGACAGAAACAAAGAGGTAGGCACACAAATGCTAAAATGCACAGGCAAACACACACACCCTTACACAAACACATTGACACACACACACACTGCGTGCACATGAGCCCCTCTCTGATGAGAAGCAGTGGGGGTGGGCGGACCAGAGTGAGTCCTGCTGGGGCGGCATCCACAACCTGCTGCAGGGTGGGAGAACACCTGATCAAGGCAGTGAAGATTGGATATAGGTGGAGGTAGGGAAAGGACAGGAGGAAGAAGGGTCAGTGTGTGTGTGTGTGTGTGTGTGTGTGTGTGTGTGTGTGTGTGTGTGTGTGTGTGTGTGTGTGTGTGTGTGTGTGTGTGTGCGTGTGCGTGTGCGTGTGCGTGTGTGTGTGTGTGTGTGTGTGTGTGCGTGTGCGCGTGCGTGTGTGTACAAATCCACACACTACTACAGTTCCTAGCTAATAGAGACTAAGAGATTTTGGGGATTTTTGATATCATTATTGCTCCCCTTCATCGAGGACTGTTGGCATCAGATGTTGCACTTCAGGAGAATGACATATTTCAGGAAAAATTGGAAAGGATTTAACAGCATGTCTGCTACAGATAGACATTACAAATAAAGCCCCTTTGAACATTTTCAACCAGTAAGAGCTCCATTGGGATGAATGGACATTGTTATTTCTCTTTTTCTCTTCAATCCCTCTTAATTTACTGTTGTGTTGGAGGATATGGTTCCAATCATTCATCAAGAAGGGACACATGGAGAGGGAGGGAGAAAAGATAGAAACACTGATTAATTAATATTGTTCTTGGAGGACATGTCTAATAGTAAGATCCATTAAGTTGATATTCAGGACTCCCATGTATTGTGCTAAATGTCAATACAATGGCTGGCAGACATTGAGACAAGATAATTTCTTCCTGTTCGAAAAAACAGGATGCCTTGGTGACCTTTACGATCATTCAGAGATACCAATGAGTAATCAATTACATTGCCAATCAAACCGATGCAGCACTAATAAGTCATAATAACTAGTTTAGTCAATGCCATTCATTTTAACCTCCCATAAATGTAGGAGAGACATAAGACAATTATTCAGGATATAATTTAAGTAGTATCAGATTTTGTTTTGAATAAGGCTTTTCAGTAAGGACCTTTTTACATAAATGTTCACTCCCCATATGTTATTCACAATAAAGCACGATATATAGGAGGAAATAGTGGAGAAGGCTACCAAATGGGGATGTGCAGGGATAGAGGCGGATGTTGCTGTCTGTACCCAGGTTGGCCACTAGAAGGAGCTCTGGTGCCTGAGATCTCTCCCTGTGATGTTCAGAGGGATAGAAGTAGACAGAGGTATGAGTTAGTGTGTTTATGAAAAAAAACTTAATCTCCAGTGTTTGCAGTGCATTATCTACCACATGTCTCTGATGTAGACAGCTTTATTGCACACATACACCATTGCCTGTCCTGGACTATCTCTGATAATTGGAAAGCAGTGATAATCTCAATGTATTGAATGAAGGCAATTGAGTACACATTTCCACAAGGCACGCACCCTACCTCCATACACACATGCACACACCTTGTAAGTGAACATGTAAGCATGTACGCTTTATGTGTTAGACATTCATGATTACAGTACATCTGATGCAGTAAGGCTAACAGAAGAAAATTGCTGTGTTTTCAATGTAGATCCCAGAGTGATATACAGTAAATCAACATCAGTGACACAAATGTTTAGACTAGATGTGATACCAACAACATGTGATATCTGTATATGAGTCAGGTGTGGGAGTTTGTCCTCAATGCCCAGTAACACTTCTGTGATCTGATGAGCTAGGTATAATATAAGGTATCATTTTTGAGGGCATTGTTTGATGGCAAATACTTCCTATGCAGGTAGTACATAACTGTTGGTGCAATGATCGTGCAGAGGGGTTTTTCCACACGATGAGCGAGCACACAGCACTCTCACTCTGCCTGTGCCCTAGCGTTGGAGGGCAAATACTTCCTATTCCTATCGCTCCCTGACGTCCCTTCATGTCAGCTCATTACCTTTATCTGCGCGAGGAGCGATCAGAAAAAAATGTCCTCTCACATCCTGTGGATTCGGAGCAGTACGCCTTTTGCATGGGGCCCTCTGGGGCACTGTGAGGGGTCACACCTCCGATTCCCGAGTCAGTCATACTCATTGGTGACTCGTGTGAGGAGCTGTTGTTTTATCACTCTGATTAAAGAAGGAGAGACAGAGATGATGTTTTTTTTGTTCCTGGGTTCCTTTGGTTGGCCACACCTCCGTTAGCATATTAGCGTTAGGGGGTAGTTTTGCATAAACAAGAAAACAGCTGTGTAGTTTAAACTGAACTCTATGTGGAATTGTTATCACCCCATTTATTTTTTATGTAAGCATATCACCTTTATAAAATATTAGCATGCTCCATGCTAGTATCGTCCAGCTGGGAATCAACAATGATTTCACAACATGATTTTGGCACTTAACAAAGCCCAGCAAACTTAACAATAAAGAATTGTATTTGCTTGAGTAGTTTGTGTCCTCGCCTACACCTACTTGGCACTAGATAGTAAACAAACAAACAAATATAACACACTCATCCATATTTCACTTCATTAAGCAGAAAAATAATTTTGATAAAAAATGAAATCTGTGACTGACTCAGACCTGCTACAACCGACCGCAAAGGTATTGCTCAGTGAATGTCTTTTGGATGACTGAGCATTTAGTTGTGTAGACTTGTAAAACAAGTTTCACATTTGAAGTCTACATTTTCTGACAGTTAAACATCTTCCATTTTCTTTTAGAGATGTTTTTGAGTGTACATTTACGTGGAACATCGCTAGTGGTCCTGTAAATGAACCATTAAACACTTACCAGTTTAACCTGAAGTGGCGTTAAATTGAATAATTGAATAATTTTAACAAATTTCATTGGATGCCCTCATTATACATGCATTGACAAACTTTTTAATTGGGAATTTAACCCGGATTTACCTAGCTTTAGCTCAGTTGTTATTGTTTTTATGGATCTCTTTTTCTTACAATGGAGTTATTGTTAAATGAGGAGAGTGGAGAAATTAAGCTGAGTCTATCCTAATTCACCTGCCGTGAGCGAAAGGTACACTTACTGTTCTCCAGTAATTGGAAAAGTTTGGTTTCCATGGAGAGCAAATTACAAATTGTCCCTCCAGCCAGACACTTACAGCATACTTTAATTACATTCAAATAATGAAAATCAAACAAATAAGCAAAAAGCTGTAATGATAATGGCCATGCAAAAACAGAACACTTAGGACTCTATTCAATCTGTAAAACTGAAGCATTACAGATTCCGCAATAGATATGTGAAGGTAATATGCAGTGTTTACCGTGAATGCAGTCTCCGCTAAAACGAGAACATGGTGCCTTTTACGTTTCAATCACCATGTAAAGCTGAATTTCCGCTTTGCGGATTGAATAGAGCCCTTAAATGCCATGTCTATTGAATCCTCTTAATGTTTAACACGTGAACTCACAATGCTTTAATACTCAGAAAATAACATTTTAATTTAACCGTTTGGAAATGTAAGAGACAATGTGGAGATGAACAGCTAAAACCAGCAGGGTGTGCTAGTTGGCGACAACTGGTGGCAATTCAACATGTTAACCTCTCTTGGCTAGGGGGCAGTATTTTCACGTCCGGATGAAAAGCATGCCCAAAGTAAACTGCCTGTTATTCAGGCCCAGAAGCTAGGATATGCATATAATTGGTCGATTTGGATAGAAAGCACTCTATTTTAACAGTTTTAGAAACTTTAATGTCTGTCTTTCAGCCTACCACTATTTTCAATGGCTGTCACTTTTATTATAAGGCGATGTCCTCCCAGATTGCAGTTTCTAGGGCTTCCACTAGATGTAAACAGTCTGTAGAAAGAGTTTCAGACTGGTTTTTGGAAAAATTTGCCAGAAATTGTAGTTTTTCTAGGTGGCTCATGCCGTAAAGCCTTTTTGAAATCTGACACAGCGGCCGGATTAACAAGAAGTTTAGCTTTATTTTGATGTATTACACTTGTGATTTTATGAAAGTTAAACATTGATAATTCTGTAGTTTGAATTTTGCGCTCTGCAATTTCACTGGATGTTGGGCAGGTGGGACGGTAGGTGCATGGGCATGTATTCCCTGTTTACCCATGACTGCATGGGCAAGCACGTCTCCAACACCATCATTAAGTTTGCCGATGACACAACACTGACAACGATGAGACAGCCATTAGGGAGGAGGTCAGAGACCTGGCAGTGTGGTGCCAAAATAACAACCTCTCCCTCAACGTGATCAAGAAAAAGGAGATGATTGTGGACTACAGAAAAAGAAGGACCGAGCACACCCCCATTCTCATTGACGGGGTTGTAGTGGATCAGGTTGAGAGATTCAAGATCCTTGGTGTCTACATCACCAACAAACTATCATGGTCCAAACACACCAAGACAGTCGTGAAGATGGCACAGCAACACCTATTCCCCCTCAGGACACCGAAAAGATATGGCATGGGTCCTGAGATCCTCAAAAAGTTCTACAGCTGCACCATCGAGAGCATCCTGACTGGTTGCATCACCACCTGGTATGGCAACTGCTTGGCCTCTGACCTCAAGGCACTACAGAGGGTAGTGCGTACGGCCCAGTACATCACTGGGGCCAAGCTTCCTGCCATCCAGGACCTCTATACCATGTGGTATCAGAGGAAGGCTCAAAAAATTGCCAAAGACTCCAGCGACCCTAGTCATAGACTGTTCTCTCTGCTACCGCACAGCAAGCAGTACCGGAGCGCCAAGTCTAGGTCCAAAAGGCTTCTCAACAGCTTCTACCCCCAAGCCATAAGACTCCTGAACAAGTATGGCTTCCTGCACTATTTGCTTTGTCCCCCCCCCGCCCATTTTTATGCTGCTGCTGCTCTCTGTTTATTAGCCATGCATAGTCACTTTACCTCTACCTACATGTACATATTACCTAAATTACCTCGACTAACCGGTACCCCCGCACATTGACTCTGTACCTGTAGCCCAGGTATATAGCCTCGCTGCTGTTATTTTATTGTTATTTTTATTTTTTTTGTCAGTTATTTTATTTGTTAGTTGTTATTTTTGTTATTTTTTGTTTTTATATTTTATATTTATTTTTAGTATATACTTTAACACTTTTTTCTTAAAACTGCATTGTTGGTTAAGGGCTTGTAAGTAAGCATTTCACTGTATTTGGCGCATGTGACAAAAACAATTTGATTTGTCCACAATATCGCTTCTGACCAGAATATTGGCAGTCATATCACAAGAAGAAAAACAAGACAGCAGATATAATTTATATCCCAAATGCTTTCAGTTCAGAGTAAGATACATTTTTGGCGGACGGGTGAAGAGATGAATTGATTTGATTATCTCCCCTGCTGGAACCTTCTGTCTGTGTAACATTAATATAAATAACAAAACAATAATAATACAAATGTTTTATTATGAGGACAGGAGTATGATATGACCTTGTAAAATCCTGGATACAGAGGAGAGCGCGCCGCTGCCTTTCTCCTGAATTGATATTGGTGTAGTGTTGACAGAGGGACATCAGCTACAACACACCTTGCAATTAAATGGCTCCCAGAGCAGCTGTGAATGGTCCATTGAAATGGGAGCTCCATTTGAAGAACGTTGGGGGCTGTAAATGGTGGAGCAGGGTGACTCAGGCCATTACAAAGCCACAATGGCCACCGTGGCGCTCGCTATCAACTAAAGAAGTGAAAGCAGGCCCCCAATGGGGAAGCAATGGGGCTATGTTACAGTGGTTGAGGAAAATTAATGGATAGGCAACTGTGTTTACTTGCCTGCCAAAGTCTTCATAGAGAGTAGTCCGTTTTAATGGCAGGGTAGGTAAACAACCTTTCTGTCCACTCCTAGCATTGAAAAGGATAGATCTATTTCTGGTGACAGGTTATGATTAGACAGTGAGGCAGGCAGCCTTGAATACTCCAGTTCCGATGGCACCAACAGAACATTTTGTCCCTAAATTGTTTAATTCGGTAAATAACCTTTCAAAGCAAGCTTCTCTAATGCCTGCACTAACCACCAAACACCCATTATTTTCAATGTGCAATTATTAGCACAGCAGTGATTCAGCAGAGGTAATTACAAATTAGGTGGGATGCTTTATCTCAGCAATTTGTGTCCAACTACAAACCTGCAGAAGTACAACTGAATATCTGACTTTGTTTTGTCCCCTCTTCATTTTTCTTACACCCATATGTAAATGCTACCCAGCAAACCAAAACTGGTTCTGTGAATGTTCATTAAGTTGTGGGAAAGCTGTAAGAGCATTCCCCCAAAAGTTTTAATAACACAAATGATGTCCAGTTGTATTGGGTTGGGGTCAATTTCAGTGTACTTCCTGAATTGACTAGAATTGAAAAAGCACTTACCCCAACCCTGTTTGATGATTCTACAATGTTGGTATTAGGGTGGCAAAACGTTCCTCTGATATTGCAAGAATGTTAATAGAACATATGTTGATGTTCTTTTAAAGTTCCTAAAACATTTCATTATGTTGTGAGAACAGTGTGGGGACATTACAATATATAGACTCTAAAAATAAAAGGTTCCTGGAGTATCCTTTAGGGGTTCTTCAAATTGAAACTGTGGGGGAACCCCTAAAAGTTCTTCGAATAACACTTTAAGGGTTCTTCAAAGAACCATGTTTTAATGGATTATCAAATAACCTTTTGAATAACCTTTTCGGGTTAATTTTTGAACGACCCCCCCTCCCCTATTATTATTATTATGCATAACAATAACACAATATTTTTGTTGTCTGTGTTTATTATGATTTTAGTGGCAAAGGAGAATAGAAAAATCCAAATATGAGGTAAACTCCCAGCAGATCCCCAAGTCCAATGGGTATATCCTCTGGCGTGTTGATGTTAATGTGTTGATGTTCTCCGTATCCATAGCCAGAATTATTTTGCGGTGCATGATGATCAAACAGGTTTCCTGTTATAGTCATCAGAGGTGTAGGGAGGGAGAAGTCTGTGAATCCCAGAAATAGTAATTTAACAAAACATGCACACAACAGTATTCACACCTTGGTTTTTGTGTTAAATGTGAATGAAAAAAACAGTTTGATAATGGTTTTCATACACATACTGTACCTACAAACACAGACACAAAAGTGAGCAGTTCAGTCATCTGCACCCAATACAGCTAGCCTTCGACATATTCTTGTAGCCTACATATTCTTACCTCTTTGATGATTGATATCCATTGAATTGTGCCCATTTTCTGTTTTAAAACGATTTGCACAAATATGAAAAGAGAGATGGTTTCCTAAAACAATATCAATTTTGATCATATAAGGGACAAACCTTAACTTAAATTGAGGAGATCTTAACATTTTTTCATTTTAGTGCCTGCACTAAAATTGGGGGCAATTCTCAGTGCCAAGAACCCTAAGATTATTCAAAGAATTTTGAGGATCTGAGAAGAAACCTTGTTGAACCCCTAATTTTTAGAGTGTAGGTTCCTAAAACACAAAACATGTCCAGTTGTGATGACATGCTTGCAATGTTTGTATCAGAGTGTTATTCCCAAGTCTATGGAAGTTTCGTTCGTGTCTTATAGATGATGAGCGATTAACATTTCTTCTTCTTCCGGTTTTAAACTAATAGACCGATGTCGGTTCAATTACCTGAGTTCCATTTAGTTATATTTTTTGTGAGCCCAACCTGCCGTTTCTCTAGAGAGAAATCCAATAATTCACATGAGAAATCAAGTCAAGAACTATGTGGGACGCTGGACTGAAGGGAGTTCTCATTAAGCAAATGAGTTGTCTGGTTCATCAGGCTTGCTTCCTAACTCTATACTATACATGTAGCTTCATTTACCCACATCTCATTTACTGTAATATTGCCTGGGCCCGTACATATGCCTCCTACCAACACAAATGACTCATCAAACAAAACAAATTTGCAAGACTAGCCACCTCCTCTAATTACCTGGCTCAATCTGCACATTTGTTTAAGAAACTCAATATCTTGTCTATTCACGACATTAATGTAAGCCAATTATACACTTTAATCTACAAATACTCATACCTCCAAGACAGTTTACCTAAACCCTTCAATGGATTCTTCCAGGTTCATTCTGAAATCCAGCCTCAGATATTGCAGCCCAAATGAATGCTTCACGGAGTTCGAGAAACAGACTCATCTCAACATCAACTGTTCAAGGCCTTCATGGTCGAATTGCTGAAAAGAAATCACGACTAAAGGACATCAATAATAAGAAGAGACTTGGTTGGGCCAAGAAACATGAGCAATGGTTTTGAACTTTTATTTAACTAGGCAAGTCATTTAAGAACACATTCTTATTTACAATGCGGGCCTACCAAAAGTCAAAAGGCCTCCTGTGGGGACGGGGGCTGAGATATATATATATGGGACAAAACACACATCACGACAAGAGAGACAACACTACAGAAATAGAGACCTAAGACAACATAGCAAGGCAGCAATACATGACAACAGCATGGTAGCAACACAACATGGTAGAAGCTCAAAACATGGTACAAACATTATTGGGCACAGACAACAGCACAAAGGGCAAGAAGGTAGAGACAACAATACATCACGCAAAGCAGCCACAACTGTCAGTAAGCATGTACATAATTTAGTCTTTGAATGAAGAGATTGAGATAAAACTGTCCAGTTTGAGTGTTTGTTGCAGCCTGTTCCAGTCGCTAGCTGCAGCGAACTGAAAAGAAAAGGGACGTGTGTGCTTTGGGGACCTCTAACAGAATGTGACTGGCAGAACGGGTGTTGTATGTAGAGGATGAGGGCTGCAGTAGAAATCTCAGATAGGGGGGAGTGAGGCCTATGAGGGTTTTAATAAATAAGCATCAACCAGTGGGTCTTGCAACGGGTATACAGAGATTACCATTTTACACAGGAGTATAGAGTGCAGTGATGTGTCCTATAAGGAGCATTGGTGGAAAATCTGATGGCAGAATGGTAAAGAACATCTAGCCGCTCGAGAGCCCCCTTACCTGCCAATCTATAAATGACATCTCCGTAATCTAGCATTGGTAGGATGTTGATCTGAATCAGGGTTAGTTTGGCAGTTGGGGTGAAAGAGGAGCGATTACGATAGAGGAAACAAAGTCTAGATATAATTTTAGCCTGCAGCTTTGATATGTGCTGAGAGAAGGACAGTATACCGTCTAGCCATACACCCAAGTACTTGTATGAGGTGACAACTTCAAGCTCTAAGCCCCCAGAGGTAGTGAACACACCTGTTGGGAGAGGGGCTTTCTTCTTAGATCGGTCTGATCAGTCCAAAATTGCGATTTTGATTCCAACCGCTGTGTCTTTGTGAGACGCAGAGTAGGTGAACAGATGATCTCCACATGTGTGGTTCACACCATTAAAGCATGGAGGAGGAGGTGTGATGGTGTGGGGGTGCTTTGCTGGTGACACTGTCATTGATTTATTTAGAATTCACGGCACACTAAACCAGCATGGCTATCACAGCATTCTGCAACGATATGCCATCCCATCAGGTTTGCACTTAGTGGGACTATAATTTGTTTTCAACACACCTCCAGGCTGTGTAAGGGCTATTTGACCAAGAAGGAGAGTGATGGAGTGCTGCATCAGATGACCTGGACTCCACAATCACCCGACCTCAACCCAATTGAGATGGTTTTGGATGAGTTGAACCACAGAGTGAAGGAAAAGCAGCTAACAAGTGCTCAGCATGTTTGGGAACTACTTCAAGACTGTTGGGAAAGCATTCCAGGTGAAGCTGGTTGAGAGAATGCCAAGAGTGTGCAAAGCTGTCATCAAGGCAAAGGGTGGCTACTTTGAAGAATCTCAAGTATAAATATACTTGTTTAACACTTTTTTTGGTTACTACATGATTCCATATGTGTTATCTCATAGTTTTGATGTCTTCGCTATTATTCTACAATGTAGAAAATAGTAAAAAATAATAATAACAATTTAATAAGTAGATGTGTCCTAACCTTTGACTGGTACTGTAAATGTAAGCAGAGTGAAAGTGACTAAATTATTATGTAAATAGTAGCAGCAGCGTATATGGTGAGTGTGTTGTGTGTGTGTTCATACTTGTGTGGGCGTCAAGATGTGTGGGTGTAGGTGCGTGTCAAAGGTAAAATGGGGCGTGCTTATATTTGTCCTGTGTGTGTGAGTATGTGCGTGTGTTGGTTCATCTAGCCTTGTGGGGACCCCCAATTTCCCTACAAGGACAGCCAAACAAGGAAATTATCCCATGTCCCTATGAGGACAAAGGCTATTTTAAGCTTCGGAGTTAGGTTTAGGGTTTGGGTTAAAATTAGGGTTAGAGTAAGAGGCTAGGGTTAGGAGTTAGGGTATGGGCTAAGGTTAGGAGTTGGGTTTGTGTTTGTGTTAGGGTTAAGGTTAGGTTTAGGGTTAAGGTTAGGGTTAGGGTTAAGGTTAGGGTTAGGGAAAATAAGATATTGAATGGAAATCAATTTTAGGTCCCCACGAGGATAGAAGAACAAAAGGTGTGTGTGCGTGCGAGAGTGTCAGTGTAAGTGTGTGTGAATATGTGGTTATAGTTAGAAACCTGGAGTGTGCATAGAGTCAGTGCAGATAGTCAGTGCAGATGCCCGCGACAGATAGTGTGGTCCCTGGGACTGTCATGGATCACAGATACTGCATATAATGTAAAGAACATCCCAATGGACAAAAACGGGTTGAATCAATGTTGTTTCTATTTCATTTCAACGAGAGAATTTTATGTGATGATGTTGAATCTATGTTTAAAACCGATTGGATTTGCAAAAAGTTATCAGTGTATGGGAATTTAGTATTTTTTTCGCTTAACTTTTAACCTAAATTGAATGATATGGTGAATTCACATTGAACTGCCATCTGTGCCCAGTGGGATGCTATGTTGCTCAGATTCCCCCACGCGGCACCATGGTACCCAAAGAAAACGATGGACAGAGTTTCACCGAGCGTGTTTGGTATGACAGTGCAAAAACAAAAACAAAAACAAAACAACAGTGAGCCAAACTGCAGAACAATTTTCAGGTGGAGGTAAACCAACAAATTCCTGTGTGCTGTATTAACTGCTAGGTAAGTGGATTGCACAAAATAATGACTTAAACCAACTATGAGGTAGAAACAACAATATTTCTCCCAGTTACAAAGCTTCAATTACACATTGTATTGAATTGTAACAAAGCAACAAAAAACAGAATATGTTTAGCTAAATTATGACGACTTATAAAAGATAACCCTGCGGTATAATTTCAACAATGGTGAGGCAGGAGAAAATATTTGAAATAGACTGATTATTTGTGGACCACAAATGAATTTGAAACGTAAAAAGGCTAGCATGTACCTTTTCCTGCCAGTTGAGCCGCACAAACACTTTTGTTGAGTTCAATAGAGAATTCCACCTACCTTATTTCCTCTCAATTTTGATCATCTTTCCATCTCTTGAACCTGGTCATAGTGAGAAGTACATGTATATTGATGCTATTTAAGTTACACTTTTCGCAGGTGAAATTCTTCCTCCCTCACATAGAGCATCAGTGGTTCCATTTAGATCTAAAGAGGAAAATTATAGCTCCATTTATGGCCATAATAAAATGTGCCTTTAGAAAGTATTCATACCCCTTGATTTATTCCACATTTTGTTTCAGCCTGAATTCAAAATGGATAAAAAAAATATACATTTCTCACCCATCTACATACAATAAATACCCAATAATGACAAAGTGAAAACATGTTTTTAGAAATGTTTGCAAACATGTTGAAAATGAAGTACAGAAATCTCTCATTTACAGTGTTCACACCCCTGAGTCAATTCATGTGAGAATCACCTTTAGCAGTGATTACAGCTGTGAGTCTTTCTGGGTAAGTTTAAGAGCTTTGCACCCCTAGATTGTACAATATGTGCACATTATTCTTTCAAAAATGATTCAAGATTTGTCAAGTTGGTTGTTGATCATTGCTAGACAGCCATTTTCAAGTCTTGCCATACATTTTTAAGCTGATTTAAGTCAAAACTGTAACTAGGCCAATCAGGAACATTCAATGTCATCTTGGTAAGCAACTCCAGTATATATTTGGCCTTGTCTTTTAGGTTACTGTCCTGCTGAAAGGTGCATTCATCTCCCAGTGTCTGGTGAAAAGCAGACTGAACCAGGTTTTCCTCTAGGGTTTTGTGTGTGCTTAGCTCATTCCGTTTCTTAACTATTACAAGCATTCCCATAACATGATGCAGCCACCACTATGCTTGAAAATATGGAGAGTGGTACTCAGTAATGTGATGTATTGGATTTGCCCCAAACATAACACTTAGTATTCAGGACAAAAAGTGAATTGCTTTGCCCCATTTAATGCAGTATTACTTTAGTGCCTTGTTGCAAACAGAATGCATGTTTTGTAATACTTGTATTTCTTCTTTTAACTTTGTCAGTTAAGTTAGTATTGTGGAGTAACTACAATGTTGTGGATCCATCCTCAGTTTTAAAGTCACCAATGGCCTCATGGTGAAAACCCTGAGCGGTTTCCTTCCTCTCCGGAGTTAGGAAGGATGCCAGTAACTTTGGATAGTGTATCAATACACCCAGTCACTACAAAGTGTAATTACTAACTTCAACATGCTCAAATAGATATTCAATGTCTGCCTTTTTTTACCCGTCTACCTATGGGCGCCCTTCTTTGTGAGGCATTGGAAAACCTCCCTGGTCTTTGTGGTTGAATCTGTGTTTGAAATTCACTGCTCGACTGAGGGACCTTACAGATAATTGTATCTGTGGGAAACAGAGATGAGGTATTCATTGAAAAATCATGTTAAATCTGTATTATTGCACACAGAGTGAGGCTATTCAACTTATTATGTGACTTGTTAAGCACATTTTTACTCCTGATGTTAGGGGATTGAATACTTATCTTTTCATTTTTTTATTACTTTGTACAACTTTTTAAAACATAATTCCACTTTGACATTATGGTATATTGTGTGTATGCCAGTGGCACAAAATCTAAATTTAAGCTATTTTAAATTCAGGCTGTAACACAAAATGTAAAAAGAGTCAAAGGGGTATGAATACTTTCTGAAGGCACTATTATGTACTGTTTTACTTGTCGCAATGTTAAACATTCCATACGTTTTGGTAGTTTTTCATATATCTGCGTGCCAGCAGTAAGTGCAAACATGGAAATAGTAATTGTGTGTCAAAACTATAGAGTAAAATCACAGTCAGAAATGTGAGTGAAAAATAACACTTTGCTCATGCAGTGCTTCTGTTCTTCCAGGCGAAGTAAAAGCCAGGGGAACTGGTGCTCATGCCTTGACATGAAATCTCAGCGCAACACATGTGGATCATTATGGAATCCTCCTGACACGTCCCCCTCCTCTCCCCTTCTCCTCCTCCGCAACCACAAGTGTCTTTATGTCTCAGGACAGCAGATGATGCCACATGACATCTGTGCTGGGCTCTAGCAGCCCGCTAGCAGATAGGCTTCTATCAGTGGTACAAGGTGACTTTGAGCCCTGGCAGCATGACAAGCCGTTCCAGTGCCCTTGCTCAGGCAATCAAAAGCCAGGGCTTCATACAGACAACAACCCAAAGTCAACATCTGCAGTAGGCTGTCGCGAGAGATTGCCGCTGAGAGTAGGGGTGAAACTTCACCATAAGACACCTTGATTGCGGGGGCAGCAGTGGTGAGAGCTGCTGTGTAGTTTGGAGAGATATAGACTTACCTTGAATCTCTTGCAGTATTGTCCAACAGTGGGAAATATCAAAATGTCTTGGCAAAGGAAGAATAACAACAAAATGTAAAGTATCCAAGAGCGTAGGAATGCCAATTCTACCTGAATGGCTAGGGTTCAATTTGGAGAATCAACATGGCATTGCAATTATAGTTTGAATGAAGCACAATAGTTCTAGATCTTGACGTTTGTATTGCTTTTATATAATATTTTTACACCAGTCCGTATGATTGAGTGGACACACTTTGTTTCGGAACACTCAGAGAGGGTAAATAGCTCCATTGTGTGCCGAAATTGTGTTCTTGACACAAGCATGGGCAATCTATAGGCATGGCCATGGTTGAGCAGGTACAGAAAGTGTGTTGCTGCCTGGACTTCTAAAGACTTCCACCATGGGCTCTGTTCAAAGAGAATTCAAAATGTTAGATGATAAACTATAATCAGGAAATGTCATCAGGAGTGTGTGTGTGTGTGTGTGTGTGTGTGTGTCTGAACTGTGTCAAACTATAAGTGAAGATGCATCACGTCTTATTTCGATGTGGAAAACAATTTCCATATTCACAATGAATTCTGTACGACATCCTTCTAAAATGTTTTGCTGAATCTGTGACTAAGCAATATGGAAATATATTAACATTATACTATACTGAATTCACTATTAAACCCATAGAATCTGAGTTTTTCTGACCTTTTCAGAAGTTGTCACATTAATTGAGTCTTAATTTTAAGAGGTTCTACCAATCTTTTTATAATTTACTTAATTCATTCCAATATCCATGTTTTAATGTGCTGCTACTTGAACTTAATTTTGGTGAACTTTTAATTCTACCTTTCAAACTGCCTCTGCCTTGTAACATTTCAACACATTTAGTTAATATTCATTTAGACAAAAGTAGAAATGCACTGAGAGGAACTCTTTGTTAGGAAGTGATTCATGATAATAAGATGTAACATGTAAGCACTGGATATAGACTAAAATGTCTGTATTATCACATTAATAAAAGGTTAGTCATAAGCACAACCTAATGTTAAAGGCCCAGTGCAGTCAAAAACGTGATAACCTGTGTTTTACATATACTGAACAAAAATGTAGTGTTGGTCCCATGTTTCATGAGCTGAAATAAAAGATTCCAGAAATGTTCCATACGCACAAAACACTTTTTACTCTCATATTTTGTGCACAAATTTCTTTACATCCCCCCCAGAATTGGCATTACGTCCAACTAGGGCTGTTACAGTGACCATATTGTCATGAGTCATGACCTCAGTCAAATTCCACCTGACCATATAGTCATGGTAACTAGGCTTCTCCAAGCTCTGATGCTGCTGATGGTCATTAGTAGCCTACCAAACTGTCTGGTACTCAGCACTCAATTGTCGCTCTAATCACTCTGACATCAATGCAAATGTTTTCGAAAATCAAATCAAACACTCAAGCCCATGAGCTCATGTTGTGCAATATTTATATCGGCTATGTAATTGCGTAAGAAAACAGAGTTTGATGGCCTCTATTAAAAAGAGGAGCCCATCAGTTTTCTATAGACTAGGCCTACTATATTTATTTATCAAGTTCCCTAATATTAAGCACATTGCTTCACTTTACAACAGGAGTATAGCCTACCTGTTTGGCATGAAACTTAACCATGGGAAAAGCGTCCTCCATTTGCTATTTAAGTGCATAAACGCCAGCCCCTGTTCCGAGCAGGTGCATAATAATGGTCCATTCTAAATCCAAACGAATTTCACGCAAATATTATTTAGTATATGTAAAGACAACATCAAATTAAGAAGTCTAAGGAGTGACAATAGCTTATCACTTGTGACAGCTTGTGTAGTAAGGCAAGAAACAGCACACCTTTTTTTGTGTGGCTTTTTCAAATCAGTCATACTGATATCTCATGTAGCTTATGTAGCTTAGCCCATAGGCCTATATATGTTTTGATAAGGTTTGATAAGGAGGGCGAAGAGGTGGGGGCTAATAGGGCAACCCTGTCTGTTCCCCCTATAGAGAGGGAACAAGGAAATAATCCCATTGGTAGCAATCCTAGCTTTAGGACAGTGATTTAATCAAGTTTACAAACACGGTGCCTAAACCTACCTTTCCAAAACGTAAAAGAGATGACCCTATCAAAGGCCTTTTGGGCATCGAGGAAGACTGCTACACTAGGTATTTTGTTTTTGTTAGCAAGGTGAATTATATCAAAGAACCTTCAGAGATTTTTGGAGAACAATCTATTAATTATGAAGCCAGTCTGGTCTGGGTTGACCAGCAGAGGGAGCAATAACTCTAGTCTCTTAGATAGCATCTTGGTGATCAGTTAACAATCTATATTAAGGAGAGAGATTGGTCTATAGGAGGCGCACTTTAGCAGGTGTTTCCCTTTCTTGTGAATGACTGTAATCACAGTTTGAGAGAAAAAGTCTGGAAAGCAGTTGTCCTCCCCATCTTTTTTTAAGTACCTCCATAAGGTAGGGTATCAACAGCTCCTTAAATTCTTTATAGAACTCTGAAGGGAAGCCATCCTCCCCAGGAGATTTATTAGAAGATAAAGATTTAATGGCCTCCAACAATTCAGGGACTGAGAACTGTTCACTCAGGCGTTCTCTGTCTTCCTCTGACAGGCATGGGAGGTTGAGAGAGGAGTGAAAATAGTCCATCTCTGATAGATCATCGCTTGATTGGGAAGTATAGAGGTCCTCGTAGTATTTCTTAAAAGTATAACTCATTTCAGTAGGGTCAAAATATCTCATTAGTAAGAGTTTCTATAGCATTATTTGTCCTCTTTACTTTCCTCTGATTTCAGTTACCATGCCAACACTTTGTGTGCTTTCTCTCCAAGCTCGTAATAACGCTGTTTTGATTTAGTGATGGTCCTCTCAGCTTGATACGTGTTCAGAGTATTATATTTCAGTTTTTTATTTACCAAAAGCCTGTATAGGTCTTTAGTCGGGCCTCTTTTCAGATTCAAGGACATTCAGTTCGGCACCGTGTTTTCTCTTCAACCCTTTAGTATAGGCAATGATCTGTCCCCTCACATAGGCTTTCAATGTGTCCCAAAGAATGAAACTGTCATGAGCAGAGGGTTTGTTTGTCAAAGTGAAAATATTGATCTGCTCTTTGATGAATACACAAAAGTCAGGTTGCTTCAGGAGTGTAGAGTTTAGTCTCCATCTATATGCTCCATTTACCTTGGTAGGAATGGAGATTGATAACACCAGAGGAGAATGGTCACTAAACAATCTGGGGAGATAATTGGTATCTAACACTCTATGAAACTGTTGGGTTGTTAGCAGAAAGTTATCTATTCGTGTGTGTGTGTGTGTGTGTTGTGATTGTGTGAATAAAATCAGTAGTCCCTATCCTGTGGGTGCATCCGTCTCCAGACTTCTAGTAAATTAAGATCCTTCATGAATGACATTGTGAGCTTGGTGGCTTTGGTAAGAGGAGAGTGTTTCAGAGGACATATCAAGAACTGTATCTAAACAAAAATTGTAATATCTTCCAGCCAGTAGCCATCCGGGTGGTGCATGAGCAAACATATTGTCATCGAAGTTACGAGCATAAATATTCAATAGGGTCCAAGACTTCGAATACATATGCCCATGCACCAAAACAAACCTGCCTGAGGGATCAGATATAGTGTTGCTGACACAAAAGGGGAATGTGTCTACTTATCAAAAGTGCAGTTCCTTTTGATTTTGAGTTGAAAGAGGATGCAAAAACTTGTCCTACCCATACCCCCTGGCTGTAAGAAGAAGAAAAGACTTGCTTGGGCCAGGAAACAAGAGAAATGGACATTAGACCGATGGAAACCTGTCCAAATTTGAGATTTATGGTTTCAGCCGCCGTGTCTTTGTGAGACGCAGAGTAGGTGAACAGATGATCTCCGCATGTGTGGTTCCCACTGTGACGCATGAAGGACGTGTGATGGTGCTTTGCTGGTGACACTGTCAGTGGTTTCTTTAGAATTCACGGCACACTTAACCAGCATGGCTTCCACAGCATTCTGCAGCGATATGCCATCTCATCTGGTTTGCACTTAGTGGGACTATCATTTGTTTTTCAACAAGATAATGACCCAAAACACACCTCCAGGCTGTGTAAGGGCTGCATCAGATTACCTGGACTCCACAATCACCCGACCTCAACCTAATTGAGATGGCTTGGGATGAGTTGGACCGCAGCGTATGTTTGGAAAATGTATTACTTGCACAGAAGGACAAGTTGGCCAATCGAATAGCTCAACTTTTGTATCATGGGGGATAGTAGATTGACAGAGGCTACTGCTTCTGCTCTTCGTTAGGCCTACTCATCTTATTGGCTGAGGAAAAGTAGGTTAAATGTGGACAGTTCTTCCAACATCTTCAAAATGCGCCTCTGAATTTGATAAGAGGGATGCGCACAGTTGCGTCCCCGATGTGTCGGTCTTCACTTGTAGCCTACTTCTTAGCTGTGAGAAGGATCCGATCACGTGACGGGCATTGGCAACTAAGAATTCAGATATTGGAGAGAGCCATGTGAGTGAGAGGTGCTTCAGAGCATGGCAGCAGGGGGAAGGGAATTATAATGATTATATTCAGCCTAAGGGCACAATGGCCACGTTGATCAATGAACTGTGTGCAGCCTGCACAAGAAACAAATCACAGCTCATTCCTTTCATGTGACTTGACGTGCATGACAGCGTGTTCCAGTTCCCGCCAATATCCAGCAACTTCGCACAGCCATTGAAGAGGAGTGGGACAACATTTCACAGACCACAATCAACAGCCTGATCAACTCTATACGAAGGAGATGTGTCGCGCTGCATGAGGCAAATAGTGGTCACACCAGATACTAACTGGTTTTCTGATCCACGTCCCTTCTTTTTTTAAGGTATCTGTGACCAACAGATACAGTTGAAGTCGGAAGTTTACATACAGTCGTGGCCAAAAGTTTTGAGAATGATACAAATAGGAATTTTCACAATGTCTGCCGCCTCAGTTTGTATGATGGAAAATTGCATATACTCCAGAATGTTATGAAGAGTGATCAGATTAATTGCAATTTAAAAAAAAAAATTCTTAAAGTTTGTGAATTTTGTAGCAGAACCGTATTTATTTTCAAATATTAGTTTGTTGATCCCTTTTCGTAAAAACCAAGACTACTTTGCTTTCGAATGTCAGCATGTAGACGAAACATAAGGCCAAAAACATGCCTTTGAGAAAGCCCGGCCTACAAGAACCACTCTCATCACCGCCCTCTCCTGAATCTGAGGGCCCGGGGAATCACACTTTACCCGGGGGTGCGACTTGGCCTGGCGGCGCTGAAATGAACATTCTCGAGGCCATCAAACTACTACACTCTGAGATAGTTGAAATGAAAACGGAGGTAGTTGCTACGATTGAGACCTGAATACAGGAGGTTTCTGATACTTTAAAAGCAGATCTAACCATCCTGAGGAACGAGACGGTGCCAGCAATCACATCACTCAAAAGGAGGGTGGTGCTTGGAATCATTGTTCTTCATCTGTCAACTATGGTTACCTGCAAGGAAACACGTGCCGTCATCATTGCTTTGCACAAAAAGGGCTTCACAGGCAAGGATATTGCTGCCAGTAAGATTGCCCCTGAATCCATCATTTATTGGATCATCAAGAACTTCAGGGAGAGTGGTTCAATTGTTGTGAAGAAGGCTTCAGGGTGCCCAAGAAAGTCCAGCAAGCACCAGGACCGTCTCCTAAAGTTGATTCAGCTGCGGGATCGGGGCACCACCAGTACAGAGCTTGCTCAGGAATGGCAGCAGGCAGGTGTGAGTGCATCTGCACGCACATTGAGGCGAACACTTTTTGAGGATGGCCTGGTGTCAAGAAGGGCAGCAAAGAAGCCACTTCTCTCCAAGAAAAACATCAGGGATAGACTGATATTCTGCAAAAGATACAGGGATTGGACTGCTGAGGACTGGGGTAAAGTCATTTTCTCTGATGAATCCCCTTTCCGATTGTTTGGGGCATCCGGAAAAAAGCTTGTCTGAAGAAGACAAGGTGAGCGCTGTGTCATGCCAACAGTAAAGCATCCTGAGACCATTCATGTGTGGGGTTGCTTCTCAGCCAAGGGAGGGGGCACACTCACAATTTTGCCTAAGAACACATCCCCCGAGAGCAACTTCTCCCAACCATCCAGGAACAGTTTGGTGATGAACAATGCCTTTTCTAGCATGATGGAGCACCTTGCCATAATGCAAGAGTGATAACTAAGTGGCTCGGGGAACAAAACATTGATATTTTGGGTCCATGACCAGGAAACTCCCAAGACCACCTTAATCCCATTGAGAACTTGTGGTCAATCCTCAAGAGGCGGGTGGACAAACAAAAACCAACAAATTCTGACAAACTCCAAGCATTGATTATGCAAGAATGGGTTGACAGCATGCCAGAGTGGATATTGACTCTTTGCATCAACTTCATGTAATTGTCAATAAAAGTCTTTGATACTTATGAAATGCTTGTTATTATACTTCAGTATTCCATAGTAACATCTGACAAAATTATCTAAAGACACTGAAGCAGCAAACTTTGTGGAAATTAACATTTGTGTAATTCTTAAAACTTTTGGCCAAGACTATACACCATAGCCAAATACATTTAAACTCAGATTTTCACAATTCCTGACATTTAATCCAAGTAAAAAACCCTGTCTTAGGTCAGTTAGGATCACCACTTTACTTTAAGAATGTGACAAGTCAGAATAATAGCAGAGAAAACGATTTATTTCAGATTGTATTTCTTTCATCACATTCCCAGTGGGTCAGAATTTTACATACACTCAATTAGTATTTGGTAGCATTGCCTTTAAATTGTTTAACTTGTGTCAAATGTTTCAGGTAGCCTTACACCAGCTTCCCACAATAATGTTGACCCATTCCTCCTGACAGAGCTGGTGTAACTGAGTCAGGTTTGTAGGCCTCCTTGCTCGCACGCTCTTTTTCAGTTCTGCCCACAAATTTTCTATAGGATGGGTCAGGGCTTTGTGATTGAGGTCAGGGCTTTGTGATGGCCACTCCAATACCTTGACTTTGTTGTCCTTAAGCCATTTTTCCACAACTTTGGAAGTATGCTTGGGGTCATTGTCCATTTGGAAGACCCATTTGCGACCAAGTTTTAACTTCCTGACTGATGTCTTGAGATGTTGCTTCAATATATCCACATAATTTTCCTACCTCATGTTGCCATCTATTTTGTGAAGTGCACCAGTCCCTCCTGCAGCAAAGCACCCCCACAACATGATGCTGCCACCCCCGTGCTTCACCGTTGGGATGGCGTTCTTCAGCTTGCAAGCCTCCCCCTTTTTCCTCCAAACATGACGATGGTCATTATGGCCAAACAGTTCTATTTATGTTTCATCAGACCGGAGGAAATTTCTCCAAAAAGTACAATTTTTGTCCCAAATGTGCAGTTGCACATTTTTAATGTCAGTTTTGGAGCAGTGGCTTCTTACTTGCTGAGCAACCTTTCAGGTTATGTTGATATAGGACTCGTGTTACTGTGGATATAGATCATTTTGTACCTGTTTCCTTATCACAAGGTCCTTTGTTGTTGTTCTGGGATTGATTTGCACTTTCACACTAAAGTACATTCATCTCTAGGAGACAGAACATGTCTCCTTCCTGAGTGGTATGATGGCTGCGTGGTCCCATGGTGTTTATACTTGCGTATTATTGTTTGTACAGATGAACGTGGTATCGTCAGGTGTTTGGAAATTGCTCCCAATGATGAACCAGACTTGTGGAGGTCTACAATTGTTTTTTTCTGAGGACTTTGCTGGTTTCTTTTGATTTCCCATGATGTCAAGCGAAGAGGCACTGAGTTTGAAGGTAGACCTTGAAATACATCCACAGGTTCACCTCCAATTGACTCAAATGATGTCAATTAGCTTATCAGAAGCTTCTAAAACCATTAATTTTATGGAATTTTCCAAGCTGTTTAAAGGCACAGTCAACTTAGTGTATGTAAACTTCTGACCCACTGGAATTGTGATACAGTGAATTATAAGTGAAATAATCTGTCTGTAAACAATTTTTGGAAAAATAACTTGTGTCATTCACAAAGAAGCCAAAACTAACAAAACTATAGTTTGTAATTTGTGGAGTGGTCAAAAACGAGTTTTAAGGACTCCAACCTAAGTGTATGTAAACTTCCGACTTCAACTCTACATATCGTGTATCCCAGTCATGTGAAATCCATAGATAAGGGCCTAATTAATTTATTTGACTGATTTCCTTATCTGAACTGTAACTCAGTAAATCAACTCTTTGACAGTATTGCGTTAATACTGTATTTTTGTTCAGTATATTTACACTATGAGGTTGGAACAACACTGTGAAATTGTGAGAATGATGATAATGCACTTTTAGTGTAAGAGCTGTTTGAAAAGTGAATGGTGATTTAGTGGGATGGAGTTTTGGCCTGCCTGGTGACATCGCCAAATTTGTTAGCAGACCAATAAGAAAGTTCTAAACCTCCGTGCCAATAACGCCTACTTATCAATTTTCCCTCCCCGCTCAGAACACATAGAGAAACAAGATTCTCTGGTCTGATGAAACTAAGATTGAACTCTAGCCTGAATGCCAAGCGTCACGTCTGGAAGAACATTGGCACCATCCCTACAGTGAAGCACGTGGTGGCAGAATCATGCTGTGGAGATGTCTTTCAGTGGTAGGGACTGGGAGAATATTCTTGATCGAGGGAAAGATGAAAGGTGCAAAGTACAGAGAGATCCTTGATGAAAACCTGCACCAGAGCGCTCAGGACCTCAGACTGGGGTGAATGTTCACCTTCCAACAGGACAACAACCCTAAGCACACAGCCAAGACAATGCAGGAGTGGCTTGGGGACACGTCTCTGAATCTCCTTGAGTGGCCGAGCCAAAGCCTGGACTTGAACCTGATCAAAAATCTCTGGAGAGACCTGAGAATAGCTGTGCAGCGACGCTCCCCATCCAACCCGACTGGGCTTCAGTGGATCTGTAGAGAAGAATGGGAAAAACTCCCCAAATACAGGTGTGCCAAGCTTGTAGCGTCATACCGAAAAAGTTGAGTCTGTAATCGCTGCCAAATGTGCTTCAACAAAGTACTGAGTAAAGGGTCTGAATACTTATGTAAATGTGATGTTTCTGTTAAAAAAAAAACAATTATAATCTGAATGCACTGTATTTTCAACATTTCAGCCATGTTGTTCAGGTTGCTGACCTGAAATGGGCCTTCATAAGGTAGCAAAGCTCAACAGAGTGAAGCAAGGTTCTGGCAGGAAACTCCAGTCAGTCTTTACCTCAGCTGAAAACATGTGCGCAGAACGCTACCAGATATTGACAAACTCTCCAACATAATGGCACTCTGCGTACATTGACCAGTCCAGCAAACAGAATTGTAGTGCAACTTTGCTGCTGCTTTTGCCCACCTCCACCTGCTTTTAGTTGTGCTTTTGGTCTGTTGGGAGGGAATGGAAGATATTCTGCTCCCTGCCCATAACAGTAGTAGTTTTTTATTACATAACATGTAGGCCATACGTGGCAGCTGAAAGCTGAATTGCACTGGCCCGATTATGGATGCATACAAAATGTTATTTATATTATGAGAGCATCATCCTTGGCCCATGACACTGTACATTGCTGCTATGATGTTTGAGTGTCCACAAATAGTAGCCGCTCTTTTGGCCTTTCTATGACTGACTCGCCATGTATTGCTCTTCAAAAATGTAAATGTGTTATTTCTCAGAGATTTCCATTTCCAAAGATTCTACAGATACCGTTAGATTCCCACACTTACTGCTATCTCTGTTTTCATGAAAATAGTATCTCCTCTTATTGAAGATGTAGCTCAATGGGTAGTACTGCACTTCCCAATAGGAGACCACTAATTGATTTTCTGGCAGAGCACAAACCTTGTAAAATGTATCGTCTCTCTCTTGGTGCTCCTCAGAGTATCATATTTCTATTAATTAGGAGTAGTTTTTCTACATGTCCATGTGGGTTTATGTGTGTGATGAAGATGTTATGATATTTGTAGCAGAACTGTATAGGTTTGGAGGATGAGCTTGCTCTTAATATGCTCCTCAAACCCCAAAAAGCGGTTAACGGACTATGTAACGGCTCTGAAAACGTGTGAGGCCATCCATCCAACATTAACTTCCTGCTCCTACCTGAGACGCAGATGTCTCAACTAGACACCTGGAAATGCAAATGCGCTACGCTAAATGCTAAATGTACTCGTTAAAACTCAAACGTTCATTAAAACACACATGCAGGGTATTGAATTAAAGCTACACTCGTTGTGAATCTAGCCAACAAGTCAGATTTTTGAAATGCTTTTCGGCGAAAGCATGAGAAGCTATTATCTGATAGCATGCAACTCCCCGAAATACCTGAAGGCGACGTAAACAAAATAATTAGCGTAGCCGGCGCTACACAAATAGCAGAAATAAAATATAAAACATTCATTACCTTTGACAAGCTTCTTTGTTGGCACTCCTATATGCCCCATAAACATCACTATTGGGTCTTTTTTTTTCGATTAAATCGGTCCATATATACCCAAAATATCCATCTATGGAAACTGTGTGATTCAGAAAAAAACACTGTTTCAAAATGCAGCGTCATTTTTTAAAATTAAAAAAGTCGACGATAAACTTTCACAAAACACTTCGAAATACTTTTGTAATCCAACTTTAGATTATTAACGTTTACTAATACCTATCAAATTGAACACGGGGCGATGTGTATTCAATAGCTCCACGTCTTCAAATCATGTTCAGGAAATCTCTCTTCCAAGACGTCCTGTTGGAGACCGGATGGAATGGAATCTCTCTCCTTTGTTTGACCAAGAAATAACTCCCAGGAAATTGACAAGACTGGCGACATCGTGTGGAAGCTGTAGGAATTGCAATATCGGCCCCATTTAATTTGGTGTCCCTTAAACAATACATGCAAGTGGCACATGGATATTTTTTTCAGTTTTCAGTGACCAGTTTTTCTTGCGCTTTTTTTGAAACACGCTCTGTTATAGTCACAGCCGTGATTTAACCAGTTTTAGAAACTTCAGAGTGTTTTCTATCCACACATACTAATCATATGCATATACTATATTCCTGGCATGAGTAGCAGGACGCTGAAATGTTGCGCGATTTTTAACAGAATGTTCGAAAAAGGAGGGGGTAGACTGAAGAGGTTTTAAGCACCACATTTTATGTCTCTTTATACAGGTCTCTTCATACATGAAAAGAATGAAAGGGAAATTAAAAACAACACATACACCAGTTACTTTGAACATTAATATCTTTTTCTTTTTTATTAAGACAAGAACTCTTCATTTTTTGTAAAAATGTCTATTTATGAACCAATACAAAATGTGTATGGGAATGTGGATATATTTTTTCTTCATTAATACACATTAACCTTGCCCTAGTACAGCAGAAAAAAGAAAAAAAATCAACCTAAAAACAATGAAGTGATAAACGACCAAAAGTCCTGGAAGGAAAACTAAACGTCCGAGACATGTTTAAATTGATAGTTGCACAGCCACAGCTGAGTGTGTTCTGTTCCTGCATCATTTTAACAAACGGAGTACTCTTTCATTGTGAACTATGTCTATACAAAAAAATACTTAAACATCTTATACAGTGCACCGAATATTTAAGAAAATTCATAAAACATGTACAGCTTAAATGCAAAACAAATCACCAGTTGTCTCTTGATCTAAAATGATTGGTGTACTTTTTTATATATATACTTCATCAATGTGTGGTGGGCCTTAGACTTTGCATTCTACCTGAGATGCAATCACACCATTCAATGCACATGAACCTGAGACAGGGCATTAACAAAGAAATGTAAAAAGTAATTTGATAAAATAAAAAATAAATCCTCAACACGTAGACTACCAAATTAACTGTAGCTTGAGTAACAAAGGGGACATTTCATGAAGAAGAAAAAACTGATAACACACAGAAACAGAAATGACAAAAATGACATTCTATACTCAAATATCAAACTCATTCCACACATATCTGGACTTGTTACACCCACCCAAATTGTTGTCCATCATCGAATTGTATTTGATTTGCTGTTCATATCACCAGGGTTAAAGGAAAATTGCACCCCAAAGCTTTCAAAATACGATCGAGCCGGTATGATCCATTTCGCATCATATGACTCAAAACGCAGCTATATTTATGTATTTTGTATATTTTGACAGTTAAATATCTTCAAAACTTGATTGCTGACATGCAAAACATTTTGGGACTATATCAACAATGGACTAATGAAACAAATACCAAAATATAGTTTTTGGGTGTAGTTTCCCTTTAAGTAGGTGATCATAGAAATTAACATTTGTTTTATGTCAACTACGCTCGAGTTGCATATACTTTCCCCAATACACTCCTGTTTCCTATTGGTTCTGACAGTGGTCAACCATTACAAACCACAACACACACCAGTAAAAGGTTAAGCAGAAACATATACAGTACCAGTCAAAAGTTTGAACACACCTACTCATTCAACGGTTTTTGCTTTCTTTTTCACTATTTCTACATTGTAGAATAATAGTGAAGACATCAAAACTATGAAATAACACATATGGAATCATGTAGTAAACAAAAACGTTTTCAATCAGAATATATTTTAGATTCTTCAAAGTAGCCACGCTTTGCCTTGACATCTTAGCACACTCTTGGCATTCTCTCAACCAGCTTCACCTGGAATGCTTTTCCAACAGTCTTGAAGGAGTTCCCACATATGCTGAGCACTTGTTGGCTGCTTTTTCTTCACTCTACGGTCCAACTCATCCCAAACCATCTCAATTGCTTTGAGGTTGGGTGATTGTGGAGGCCAGGTCATCTGATAGCACTCCATCACTCCATCGTATTTCTTGGCCCAAGCAAGTCTCTTCTTCTTATTGGTGTCCTTCAGTAGTGGTTTCTTTACAGAAATTCGACCATGAAGGCCCGATTCAAGCAGTCTCCTCTGAACAGTTGATGTTGAGATGTGTCTGTTACTTGAACTCTGAAGCATTTATTTGGGCTGCAGTTTCTGAGGCTGGTAACTCTAATGAACTCATCCTCTGCTGCAGATCAAATCAAATCAAATCAAATTTTATTTGTCACATACACATGGTTAGCAGATGTTAATGCGAGTGTAGCGAAATGCTTGTGCTTCTAGTTCCGACAATGCAGTAATAACAAGTAATCTAACTAACAATTCCAAAACTACTGTCTTGTACACAGTGTAAGGGGATAAAGAATATGTACATAAGGATATATGAATGAGTGATGGTACAGAGCAGTATAGGCAAGATACAGTAGATGGTATCGGGTACAGTATGTACAAATGAGATGAGTATGTAAACAAAGTGGCATCTTCACTTCCGGCGCCGACAGAGATGGCCGCCTCGCTTCGCGTTCCTAGGAAACTATGCAGTTTTTTGTTTTTTTACGTGTTATTTCTTACATTAGTACCCCAGGTCATCTTAGGTTTCATTACATACAGTCGAGAAGAACTACTGAATATAAGATCAGCATCAACTCACCATCAGTACGACCAAGAATATGTTTTTCGCGACGCGGATCCTGTGTTCTGCCTTACAAACAGGACAACGGAGTGGATCCTATGCAGCGACCCAAAAAAACGACTCCGAAAGAGAGGGAAACGAGGCGGTCTTCTGGTCAAACTCCGGAGACGGGCACAGCGCGCACCACTCCCTAGCATTCTTCTTGCCAATGTCCAGTCTCTTGACAACAAGGTTGATGAAATCCGAGCAAGGGTAGCATTCCAGAGGGACATCAGAGACTGTAACGTCCTTTGCTTCACGGAAACGTGGCTTACTGGAGAGACGCTTTCCGAAGCGGTGCAGCCAACAGGTTTCTCCACGCATCGCGCAGACAGGAAAAAACATCTTTCTGGTAAAAAGAGGGGCGGGGGCGTATGCCTTATGACTAACGTGACATGGTGCGATGAAAGAAACATACAGGAACTCAAATCCTTCTGTTCACCTGATTTAGAATTCCTCACAATCAAATGTAGACCGCATTATCTACCAAGAGAATTCTCTTCGATTATAATCACAGCCGTATATATCCCCCCCCAAGCAGACACATCGATGGCTCTGAACGAACTTTATTTAACTCTCTGCAAACTGGAAACAATTTATCCGGAGGCTGCATTCATTGTAGCTGGGGATTTTAACAAGGCTAATCTGAAAACAAGACTCCCCAAATTTTATCAGCATATCGATTGCGCAACCAGGGGAGGAAAGACCTTGGACCATTGTTACTCTAACTTCCGCGACGCATATAAGGCCCTGCCCCGCCCCCCTTTCGGAAAAGCTGACCACGACTCCATTTTGTTGATCCCTGCCTACAGACAGAAACTAAAACAAGAGGCTCCCACGCTGAGGTCTGTCCAACGCTGGTCCGACCAAGCTGACTCCACACTCCAAGACTGCTTCCATCACGAAGACTGGGAGATGTTTCGTATTGCGTCAGATAACAACATTGACGAATACGCTGATTCGGTGTGCGAGTTCATTAGAACGTGCGTTGAAGATGTCGTTCCCATAGCAACGATTAAAACATTCCCTAACCAGAAACCGTGGATTGATGGCAGCATTCGTGTGAAACTGAAAGCGCGAACCACTGCTTTTAATCAGGGCAAGGTGTCTGGTAACATGACCGAATACAAACAGTGCAGCTATTCCCTCCGCAAGGCTATCAAACAAGCTAAGCGCCAGTACAGAGACAAAGTAGAATCTCAATTCAACGGCTCAGACACAAGAGGCATGTGGCAGGGTCTACAGTCAATCACGGACTACAGGAAGAAACCCAGCCCAGTCACGGACCAGGATGTCTTGCTCCCAGGCAGACTAAATAACTTTTTTGCCCGCTTTGAGGACAATACAGTGCCACTGACACGGCCTGCAACGAAAACATGCGGTCTCTCCTTCACTGCAGCCGAGGTGAGTAAGACATTTAAACGTGTTAACCCTCGCAAGGCTGCAGGCCCAGATGGCATCCCCAGCCGCGCCCTCAGAGCATGCGCAGACCAGCTGGCCGGTGTGTTTACGGACATATTCAATCAATCCCTATACCAGTCTGCTGTTCCCACATGCTTCAAGAGGGCCACCATTGTTCCTGTTCCCAAGAAAGCTAAGGTAACTGAGCTAAATGACTACCGCCCCGTAGCACTCACATCCGTCATCATGAAGTGCTTTGAGAGACTAGTCAAGGACCATATCACCTCCACCCTACCTGACACCCTAGACCCACTCCAATTTGCTTACCGCCCAAATAGGTCCACAGACGATGCAATCTCAACCACACTGCACACTGCCCTAACCCATCTGGACAAGAGGAATACCTATGTGAGAATGCTGTTCATCGACTACAGCTCGGCATTCAACACCATAGTACCCTCCAAGCTCGTCATCAAGCTCGAGACCCTGGGTCTCGACCCCGCCCTGTGCAACTGGGTACTGGACTTCCTGACGGGCCGCCCCCAGGTGGTGAGGGTAGGCAACAACATCTCCTCCCCGCTGATCCTCAACACTGGGGCCCCACAAGGTTGCGTTCTGAGCCCTCTCCTGTACTCCCTGTTCACCCACGACTGCGTGGCCACGCACGCCTCCAACTCAATCATCAAGTTTGCGGACGACACAACAGTGGTAGGCTTGATTACCAACAACGATGAGACGGCCTATAGGGAGGAGGTGAGGGCCCTCGGAGTGTGGTGTCAGGAAAACAACCTCACACTCAACGTCAACAAAACTAAGGAGATGATTGTGGACTTCAGGAAACAGCAGAGGGAACACCCCCCTATCCACATCGATGGAACAGTAGTGGAGAGGGTAGCAAGTTTTAAGTTCCTCGGCATACACATCACAGACAAACTGAATTGGTCCACTCACACAGACAGCATCGTGAAGAAGGCGCAGCAGCGCCTCTTCAACCTCAGGAGGCTGAAGAAATTTTGTCACCAAAAGCACTCACAAACTTCTACAGATGCACAATCGAGAGCATCCTGGCGGGCTGTATC